>NW_007728982.1:217999-248772 GCF_000696425.1 Galeopterus variegatus | reverse complement strand
TGCTTTAAAACTGTTTTCAAGATTCACATTCCAAAATAATTTAGGTGAGACTCCAATATATATCATTCATTTTAATATTGGGTTAAAGCAAGTGACAAAAATGGCACATAATATTTCATAGATTTTTTTATAAGAAGTCTCAACAAAATAATGCAATTATGACACTCAAAATATGAATTTGATCATAAAATTTACCATTCATTCAGAAAAAAATTCATCTTTTTGTTACCTCAGTATGAATAGTTGCTATGTCATTATGTGAGCACAGAGTTTCTAGTAAGGTTTTGTGAAGATAAAAAGTGGTTTATAAATGTTTAATACCAATGGTAAAAATGCATCATACCTCATTAACATTTAACATCCTATTGTAATTCTTAATTGAAGATTTTTTATTACAACAGCTATAATATGAATAATAAGCCATTATGATTTTCCATTATAGATATTTCATTTCTTTTAAAAAATAGTTATTATCTAAATGCAAAGTTAAGGCATCTATTTTAGTGTTTTGTATTTATTTTCTTTCTTTATGGTCAGGTATAACTGAGATGGCAGGCATGAGCTGATAGCTAGTTCACTGAGTAGCATAGTTTTGATAAACTTAGACATCAATCAGAAAACTGGGAAATAAATTAAGTTCCAAAATGTTTAGAGATAAACACTACAGTTAAATATATATATACAGAGAGAGAGAGAGAAAGAATTTAATATTTATTTATCAGCTAATATATTTAATTATACAAACATATATGGGTATACATATATGTGTATATGCAAATCTATAAATATATATATATCCAAAGCATTAACATAAATGTTAACACAATAAATAAAAATTCAATAAGAACTGTAAAAATAATATGTTCATTGTCAATACACTTTGTCACAAATATTAAGCCATATATATGGTAATTTTGGAGCTATATAAAAGCCATCTCATGCTTATAAAAATATTTCACTTAAAATTACTGTTAGAACCGGGCAATGAACACAGCCAGACCAATGCCCAGGGGTCCTGAGCCAGAAGCCATGGGCTTTATCCCCATGCCCACCCAATATCCAAGCCAGCAATGCAGCCAGGCTGGGCCAGCCTTACCCCCACCAGCAACAAGATCTTAGAATGTACTTATTGCCACCTGAGTTTCTTTGGGATGTGAGACTTATCTGCTCATGTCCTTCACAAAATTTCTGCTTAGATTTTTCTAATTCATTTTTAAGAGATCTTTTTACAATAAGGATGTTAATCTGTGTGTGTTAAAAAAACAAGTAGAAAGTAGGATAATGGTTACCAGAGACTAGCAGGGGTGGTGGTGGAGGGGGGGGGATAATGAGGTATGAACCAATGGGGACAAAACTATGCTATTTATCCCACGTGAATCATTGCACAGTACATGAATGTATTGCAACAGCACACTATACCCCACAAACATAAACTTAAATATAATTGAAAAAATAATTTTTGCTCATTGTAGATGTCTGGAAGAACACAAAAGGGTGTAAAAATAAAACTAAAAAGTGTATTAGTACTACATTCACCAGACAAAACCTGTTATTATTTTGGTACATGTTAATATATTGATATATTAGTAAGAGTAGAGAGATTGCCCCCAAATACATAATGGCTCAAATATGACAGCCAAGAATCTCTGGGTCACAGGTGCATCCAAATCAGTCCCAGGTTGTCAGGAGGTGGAGAAGTAGGGAGCCTGTGCTCCACAAAGCCATTTGGTTACCCAGGCTGACAGAAGCCATTCCATTAAAAAGAATTGCTAAGTTATTCACCAAAATATAAAACAACACTAATGCCCCCCCATCCCACCCAAGAAAGATTTTCCAAAGAACATAATTATTAGAGTAAAATAAGATTATTGAATACTACCTTAATGCTTAAAATATCTAGAGACAGGACATTAGCAAGATAGTGCAGGAAGCACTATACCTTGTTTCCTCACAAATCTAACACCAATACATGATCCAAAAAGCCTTTATGAGAATTTCAGAAACAAGTTAGTAAGCTGTAATGTCCCAGGAAAACTCAAAGCAAAGAACAATTTTATTGAGATGAGTAAGAGAAGCCATTTTACTACAGTTGTCTCCCACCAAGCCATGAAGACACAACATCTCATGGTCAGAAGAAAGAGCCCAACTTAGAGCTTCTCCCTCAGGAGAAAAAGAGAAGAATGGAACATATATCTAATGATCCAGGTTTTGGGGGAGACCTGAGGGATGAGTTTCTGTCTTGTTTGACTTAAAATGTTGACATACCTCCATTCTGTGTATGCCTGGGGGGCACTGAGAAGATGTGAGAGCTCAGAGCTCAGTGACTTGTTGCAGCTCAAGAAAATGCACAGTGCCATTTGCAGAAACCAGAGGGAACCAAAGACTACAAACTCTTAAAAAAAGAAAACAATCTAGCAAACTTCCCCAATTTAGAATTTACACACAAAAGCCCCAATAAGACACATCCCCACAAAGTATTCAGAGTCCCCTAGAATCTCTAGCTGGCTATTTGGCTAAGGTCTTCCCCCACACAGTCAATCCAGTAAGAATGGGAGATGTTGATTTATTGTCAAATGCACAATTCACAACAACAAAACAAATGAGAAAAACAAAGAAACAATGACACTTGGCCTATTCAAAGAAACAAAATAAATCTCCTCAATTAACCATAAAGAAACAAAGTTATATGAATTGTCTAACAAAAAATTCAGTGACTGTCTTAAAGATGCTCTGTGCACTATAAGAGAACACAGATTGACAATTAAATAAAATTAGAAAAGCAATACATGAAAAATAAGAATATCAACCAAGAGATAAAAACTATAATAAAGAACCAAATAACTCTGGAGCAAAAGAATACAATAACTGAATTGAAAAATTAACTAGAGGAGTTCAGCAGCCATCTTGACAAAGCAGAAGAAAGAAACAGTGAATTCAAAGACAATTTATTTGAAATTATTGAGTCAGAGGAACAAAAAGGAAAAAGAATAAAAAGAAGTGAAAAAAGCCTATGGAACAAAATTGACAAAATGGAGCAGAGTAAATAAACGTTGTGGCAGTCCCAGAATGGAGGAGAGAGAGAGAATGGGGAAAGGTTTTATGGGAAGAAATAATGTTAGAAAACTTCCCAAATCTGAAAAAAGAAATGGGCATCCAAATTCAAGAATCTCAAAAGATTTCAATTAGGAAGAACACAAAAAGACTAAAACCAAGACAAATAATAATCTGTCAAAAGTTACTGACAAAGAATCTTGAAAGAAGCAAGAGAAAGGTGACTCATCACTTACAAGGGAGCGCCCATAAGATTAGCAGTGGATTTCTCAGCAGAAGCTTTACGGGCCAGAAGGTACTATGATAATACATACAAACTGCAGAAAGAAAGAAGTTTTCAACTAAGAATATGTATCTAACTGAACTGTCCTTCAAAAATGAAGAATAAATAAAGACATTCCTATATAAACAAAATCTGAGGGAGTTCAGCAGCACTAGATCTTCTTTAAAACAATTGCTGATGGTAGTCATTAAAGCTGAAACAAAATCACACCAGACAGTAACATAAAAGCTATGAAAGTATAAAGCTTTCTGGTAAAGGAAAATATATACATGAATAAAGAATACTGTAATACTGTGACAGTAGTGTCCAAATCACTTTTAATTCTAGTATAGAAGTTAGAAGATAAAAGCATAAAAATTAACTATAAAACTATGTTAATAGATACAAAATTTTTTAAAACNTCAGGTTAGGCTATAAGAGAAGATGCAGGAGAAGTTCAGGAAAACAAAGTACATTTACACACTGGTCCTACAGACAGAAGGCGGGTATACCTATAGGGCCACATAAGAAAGACTTCAGGTGGTCAGGGTACAGAAGACAGGAGCAAGGGGAAGTTGTAAGCAATGGCCTTTTATTGACATTTCTGGGGGAAAAGCAAGCTAGGGCAGAAGGAACAGTTTAAGATCGGTTAATGTGAAAATTTCTGGTGGACTCGGGGCTATAGGGGTGGCTCCTAGCAGCCTGGTAGCTGGCCCTGGTATGATTAAGGCGGAGGAAGGCTGCCTCCTGCGGTATACGGGCCAGATAGAAGAGGTGGCTCTGGACTGTTTAGTTTGTATGTCAAAGGCATGCTCACCATCGAGACCTTTGCTTTCTCTAAGAATTGCCTGGTCTCAGAGAGGGGCAGCTTCTCCCCAGCCGGAGAGAGCTTCTAAGATGTCAAAACATCAGAATATACAGAAAATTTTTAAAAATATACTTGCGGTGCAACTTTGTTCTGGGCCTTTTTTCCTCTACACTTTCTTCCTCTGATGTCATTCATTCCAGGAGCTTAAAATGTCATCTATATTCTAATGACACTCCTGAGAGTCAGGCAGTGTGTCCAAATGCCTCTTTGCTTTTGCCACTTGAATGTCCAAATATGTCCACAACATGGCTCTTTGTTCCCCTCCCGACTCCTGCTCCTTCCCTGTTCCTCCCTTTCAAGATAAATGGCNATATACATGAATAAAGAATACTGTAATACTGTGACAGTAGTGTCCAAATCACTTTTAATTCTGGTATAGAAGTTAGAAGATAAAAGCATAAAAATTAACTATAAAACTATGTTAATAGATACAAAATTTTTAAAAACGTTACTTGTAACAATGATAACAGAAAGTAGAGGGGAGATGAAGTCGAATTTTTGTATGTAATTTAAGATAACTTATTATCAAATTAATATGGATTGTTATAATTACAATTGATGTTATAATTTATGTAATTCCCATGTTAGGCACAAAAAAACCTGTAGAAGATGCACACACACACAAAAAAAATGAGAGAAAGCAAAGCATGTAAAACCAAAAACTCAAAGAAACACAATACAAAACAAAGCAAAAAGCAGCAAGAGAGAAAAAAAGGAACAAAATAACTACAAAACATATAGAAAACAACTAATAAAATGGCAATACTAAGTCCTTTCATATTATTAATTACTTTCAATGTAAATGACACAGAGTTCTGAATGAATTTTTTTAAAATATGATTCAACTATATGTTCTCTTCAAGAGACTCACTTTAACTTTAAGTACATGTATAGACTGAAAGTAAAATAATGGAAAAAAGTAACCAGAATTCAAATGGTAACCTGAAGAGAATAGTGGTGGCCACACATAGTTTAGTCAAAGAAGTCTTTAAGTTAAATACTGTGACAGGAGACAAAGAAGGAAATTATATAATAATAAAAGAGTCAATTCACTAACAAGATATAACAATTATGAAAAGATTTGAACCTGACAGTAGAGCACCCAAGTATGTGAAGCAAACATTGGCAGAATTAAAAGGTAAACTAGAAAGCAATGAATTAATGGTAGATTCCAATATCTCACGTTGAATAATGTATAGATTAACCAGACAGAAGTTCAGTAAGAAAACAGAGGACGTGAACAACAAACACTATAGATGAGTTTGACCTAACAGACATACAGAACATTTCATCCAACAAAGACAAAACATACATTTTTAGTTTCTTAAGTTATTTAATTGATTTTAATACAAAGTTAAGAATGGAAACTACTGTGTTAGACTATTGTCACACAAAAAATACAAAATACAAAATAAAATAATAGATCCACCTACGATACCAGCTTTCATTCGTGTAAAGCATGAGTGGTTCTTCATTTTCCTGGAAGAAAACAATTATGAGCTCAGCACTGTCTGTGGGAAGTAAATCCACGTTAGCTATGTTGTTGGTCCTCAAGATAGTTACTGTGAAACTGAGAAAACAGTATCAAAAAACAAGTCTTTCACATTTTCCCCAATTTTTTAATTCTTTTCCATCTAATAAACACCTATTCATACTTCAATACCCAGCCTTAGTATCACATCCTGAATGGCAGGCTCCTGAACACACCAAGGGAAGTCTGTTTTCTCCTAAATTGAAATGAAAAACAAGACTGTAAGCCCACAGGAGCTGGCATCATCAGGGTTGTTGGATGCAATATGTACTCGATATCAATTCTGGTTGTCTTACCTTTTAGGAGGGTTTGTTGGAAGACTCAGGGTAGCTCATGTGACTAATGGGAAGCTGGGGGACCAGGATTGGAAGAGGTTCAGAAACCACTGATGCTCCTGAGCCAGAAGAAGCCATCTGGCTGGAATTGGATCACCACCCTGGTATACCACCGGAGGCCTGAGGCTGCACTCTGCTGTGGACACAAGCAGCCCCCGCCAGTGGCTCACAATGGCAAATGAGTCTTAGCAATATCTGGAGACTCTACTCATGCTCTGGGGATGGATGAACGCTCTTGACCTTTTCAGGAATCCCAATAATGATTGATCAAAGTAGAATTTCTAAATGCGGTGTATGGTTACTAAGATATCCAGAAGGGCCAACAACACAGTTAACTTCTTTCATGCTGATAGGAGAACCAACGTTCAGAAAATTGTTCTTTATTTGTTCCAATATGCTGCAGATTAACAGATGGTCACAAGTGTTATGAAAGTAGTAAGACCCTATGTGTTATAGAATTTTTAATTAACTTTGCTCACCCTTTAATTTTTTCACTTCAGGACTTGAATTCTTTGAATTTTATTCCTCCACTCTTAGTACCTTAAGTACGTAAGAATATTTTTCTCTTGGCACTGCTGTATCTCAGTCCCACCAATTCTAATGTATTGTTGTTTCATTTCTGTCATTCTCTTGATATCCAATTATATTCTACTTTAGTTCTTCATCATATACCTAAGTGCTCTTTAAGAAAAATATTTTAAATTCCCATGTGGTGGCATCGCTTTTTTTATAATTATATTAATATTTTTCAGTATATTGAATTGCAGTCAGAGAATTTGTCCATCTTTTTCGCACCATGTGAAATATATTGTTTACTTTGTAACCTTATATGCAGTTAAATTTTCTGAAAAGGTCATTATCACTCTCAAAGAGGATGTATTTTCTGATTTTAGTTTTCATGTGTAGAAATATAATCAATAGAATAATAATTTAAAATAATAATTCTATTATTTAATGTTTGTTTGGTTTCCTCCTTATATTGACTATCATGAACTAAGTCTTCTAAACCAGGGTTGGCAAACTCTCTCTTTGCAGGCTCTCACTGTAAATATCTTAGGCTTCCTGGGCCACCCAGCCTGTATTGCAACTAGTCAACTCTGCCTTGTAGCTTGAAGAAGTCTGTTAACAAAATTACACAGTTAGGTTTCAGTAAGACTTTACTAAATCAGGCAGGAGTACAGATGCCAGTAGTTTGTTGATCCACTCTGTCGATTGTATAGATTATTTTGTCTTAGTGCTTTACTTTTAAGATAAATAGAATTATGTGACCCTGGCTAACTCCTAACTTTTTTTGTTTTTCACCTCTCAACTTTTGTTACTTATACCTGTTTTTTGGAGCACTTGCAACATTTGTATCCAACATCATAACAATAAATGTCTATTTCTTTTAGTCTTAACAGTATATTTAAATATTTTCATACCTTCCTCCCCCAATCATGTTCCCAGCGTTTTGTTTGTTAGCAAGGTGTTTCACCTGGTATTTTCTGCAAGAAAGACTTCTTGTACCTATATTTTTGTAATTCTTTCAGTATTCGGGGGTAGGTCTTTATAAGTGAATGGCTGTTTGATTGGCTATGAAACTACTGGGTGACACTTTTCTTGATGTTATTGTGGCAAGATTACTCCTCACGCATTGAAGATTGCTACCAAAATATGTGAAGCCAAACTGGTATTTTTCCTTTTGTAGGTTAATCATTCTTTTTACCTTGATGCCCCGAGAATTTGTTTCTTTAACCTATCATGCAGCAACTTTACTAAATTTTCTTTGCATTTTTCTTAAAAGGGATACAGTGTACCTTTCTAATATATGCTGTGAGGTATTCTTATATTTCTTAAAAGATGATCTTTAAATTATAACTGCATGTATTTTTGCTGTGACTTCAATTCTCTATTCAGTGGACACAAAATATTTATATAAATAAATATCCTTGGCCTGTCTTCAGTATGTATAATTTATTTACAATATTTATAAACTAAGTGTTTATTTTTAATTTGTCATTCTGATGTTTCTAAATTCTTTTCTCTTTTCTGTGTTCTCAGCAGTATTGTTTTACTTATTTGTTTAACTTTCAATATGACTTTTATTTCAGTTATAGTTTTATTCTTTCCACCTTTTCCTGAGCTCTGACAGTTCATGTTTCAGTTTCTTTTTCCCACCATAGCTTCATTAAGCATTTGTTGATCTTTGTCTTATGTTTTGAAGGTGATTACTTTATTAAATTTTTATTTATTTTATTCATAGCAATATATTCAGAACCAATTATTATCTGCTTTCTGGCAAGAATTGCTGACTGAGTACTCTTGGCTGCCATGTGGCTTTTTTATTTCTCTCCCCTTCATTCTGTTTCTTTCTTTGTTTCATGGCTAGTTCCTTTTTTCATTTCTTTCTCATTATTTCTTGAGTGAACTATTTACAAAAAGAAACAACAAAAACGGTGTGGGCGAGGCAACCAGGCAGGGCTGTATCTCCAGCTAGAGATTTTTATTTCATCTCAGATTTGAGAATATGTGATATATTTCAATCTTTACTTTTCCCCTGGGCTGAAATATAGCAGAGCTGGTTTGCTCACAGTGTGAATCACTCTCCTTTGCCTTTGTCACTGATACACTGTCACGAAAACACGGAAAGGTTATAGATTTTCTAGAATGAGTGGCAGATTAAGTCTAAGTGGAGCTTTCCTACCAGCCCATCTACCCCATCACACAGTCAAGAAAGAAGAGTGCACCTCAGGTTTGTCACTTATTTGGGAGAAACAGTCCTTGCTGGATTTGTCCATGTTTGTAACCACAAACCATGGTCTATTTCTTCTTGCATGCTGGTTTGGCCTTCCCTGTTTTAGTATCTCTTCTTATAATGTATTGGACAAACAAACTCAGTCTCCCCTGAGTGAAAGTGATGCTCACTTCTTTCATTGTTTTTGAAGAGAAGGAAAGAGAGAAATACTTTATTTTTTAATCACTCATGTTAAAACATGAAGTTCACTTTTGTACTTTCTCATATTTATAAAGTTTTATTGAAACATACCATTACATTGTGATAACAAAAGTAAAATATATAGCCTGCTGAATGGGAAGGGAAGCACTTTCCTGAGAGTGTATTATCATATTCTAAACGTATTGGTATTGTAAAGACATTTCCCTTATGCCTAATATTTTTATATTTGTTAATAGTTTTTGTCAATGAAGACCAATTAAAAATAGTACAACTAAAACACTTTGAAAAAATACTAATATTAAATTGTATTCAATAATAATAAAATACTAACAAAAATAGTAATATTAAACTATTAGTAATAAAATTATGATTTTGATTATATAACATGAAATAATATTATTTATGATATATAGTTATACATGTGAAATTATGAAATACATTTTTATAATACTAAATTATAATTTTTAGCAGAAATGAAAAACTACCACATAACTTATTCAGAAAAAAATAGTAAAAATGGTGTGAACTCTAGTAAGGAAAGTGAGTAGAATGCTCTTGTGAACCTCTAGATTAATATTCAATTTGTTCAATATTAATTTTAGTTTAGGAGAAAAATTCATACTTTTTCTTAATAGTACTTTGTTCTACCTACATAAAATTTTTAGTTCTCATTGAAGTTGACAGAATTTAAATTTAAATGTAAGTGAGGACTACTGCCAGGAAAATGATAGAACAGGCAGCTCTAAGCTCCTGTCCCCACTAAACAAGCAGAAGCTGTCAGAACTCATATTTTCAGAGCTCTGAAAAACAAAGTTTTTTTTTTTTTTTTCCTCCAAGATGGGTGAGTAGAGAGGTCTGGCACTAATCCCATCCCCATCTTCCCCATAAAAAGAGACCAGAAAAACAAACAAACAAATAGACTTTGACTGGAACCTTAGTAAGTAGGGTGCAGAGCAGCAGGAGAGTGCGAAGATCCTTGTGAAGTGCAGAAGAAGGGAACAGCACCATAGAGAGCAGAGCAGGGCATCCAGCCTCAGCCCCACTGCATGGGCTGGCCCAGAACCAGACGGAGGGAAGGCAAGCTGGAAGAGACCCCAGCTATTCCCACTGCCACCACAAATGCCAGGGATAGATTCTTGAATCAGGGGATTCCCCGTCGGTCTCTTTGGGACCCACTGCTAAACTCAATCAACACCTTCTCCCCACCAGGTGGGCAGGCAGACCTGCTGAGCAGGAAATCTGGTAAGGTACGGGGATTCCCCACGTTTGTGGCCCATCTTGCACAGCCTGTGAGAGCTGAAACCACAAATGCGCACATGGCCCACAGCTGGCCCTCCTCTCAGCAGGATCCTCTAAATGCTTGCACAAGCACTGGCAGAGCCACAATCTCAGATACTTGGAACCTAGACCCCTGTGCTAGACACAGCCAGCCTGAGTCCCTTTGTCTGGAGGCAATGCCTTAGCCACCAACGGGACCAAGGTACAGATGCCTGGAGCCTAGGACACAGAGTGACTGAGACCCCAGCATCTGAATTCACTCAGCACCCCACACCCCCAGGTGAGCAGGCAGACGAACCAAGCAGAAAATCCACTGGAGTGCAGTGGTTCCTTGCATTCCTGGCCCTCTTTGCAATACCATCAGGGACTGAGCCCACAGGTACCTGCACAGCCCACAGCTAACCTGGCAGCATCCCTGCCTCCCAGTGGGACCCTCTAAACACTTGCATGGGTGCCGCCATGGCCATAATCTCAGTCAGTTGGAGCCTAGACCCCTGTGCCAGACCCAGCAAACCTAAGTCCCTTTGTCTGGAGGCCCTGATTGCATTCTGCCATGCTTGCTCCGGTGTAAGTGCAACCAAGGTGCAGGCTATCTAGAGCCTAGGACAGATAGAGGGACTGAGACCCCAGCATCTTAACTCATGCAGCACCCCCTACCCAAGGCAGGCCTCAATAGTGATGCTGTTCAGCTGCACCTTTGCAGGCACATATTAGGCTCAACAGTGATTGGGTAGCAGCTTTTCCTTCTACAGCATGCCTCCAGAGAGCCACAGAACTTGCTCCAGGCTCAACAGCTGAGCCAGTGACCCTACACAGAGCTCCCAGAACTGTTGCCTCTGTGTATATCTGCTCTCAGACTGACAGCAGACCAAGTAGTGGCGCTGACACCCTAAGGTGGGCCTCTGAAGAGCTGCTGAAATTGACTGCATCCTTACAGGATTGTGTCAGGCTCAACAGGTGATCAGGCAACACCTTCAGAGCTACCAGTCTTTGAGACAGTTGTGTACACTTACTCCCAAAATAACAGCTGATCAGGTAGCAACTTTTCCTTCCTATAGCATCCCTCTAGAAAGCAACTTGGTCCTGCAGCATCCACACAGGCTTGCTCCAGGCTCAACAGGTGAGCCAGTGGCCCTCTATAGACCTGCCAGGTACTGCTCCAATGGTATACATCTACCCACTGACTGTCAGTGGATCACCCACCCCAACAAGAAACCCACCCTAATAAGAAACTGCCAAGGGCCCCTCCACGGAGGCCACAAAGGCAAACACTTAGAACTCGAAGATTGAATATAATTAAGGAAGTCATACGAAGTCTGCACTACTGCACTCAACTGGATATAAACTTAAAATGTCAAACTCAACTGTCAATACAGAATACTTCTACAGGAAAGAGTCTCCCCCTTGAAAAGTGACTCCTAGAGTTAAAAGAAGTGACTATCTCATCAGATGGCCATCATCAATGCAGAGATACGAGAAGTATGAAAAACAAGGAAACTTGTCTCCCACAAAAGAATACTACAATTCTCCAACACCAGACCCTAAACAACAGAAAATTGATAAATTGCCTAAGGAGGAAACCCAAAGGGCAATACTAAGGAAACTCAAAATGTTGGAGGAAGAAATACATAGAAATCACAATGAAGTCAAAAAGAAATTCAAGGATATGTGTGAGAAATTCAAGGGCAATACTAAGGAAACTCAAAATGTTGGAGGAAGAAATACATAGAAATCACAATGAAGTCAAAAAGAAATTCAAGGATATGTGTGAGAAATTCAACAAAGAGGCACAAGCATAAAAAAAAAAAAAAAAAAAACAAGCAGAAGTCCTGGATCTAAAGAACTCATTCAAAGAAATAAAAAATATAACCAAGGGCACAAAAGCAGGCTAGAATGAGCAAAAGAAAGAATCTCTGAACTAGATGACTGGCTTTTTGAATTAACATAGTTGGACAAAAAAATAAAAAAGAATTTTAAAAAGTGGAGAAAACCTGCAAAATTTCATATAATATTAAGTTCATGAACACTCATATTATAGGTGTACAGGAAGGGGAAAAGATAAGAAAAGGCTTTGAAAGCCTACTTATTGAAATAACAGCTGAAAACTTACCAAATATTGAGAGAGAAAAATGGTCATATAGATCCAAGAAGCTCAAAGATCCCTAAACAGATTCAAACTATAAAGGACCTCCCCAATACACATTGCAGTCAAATTATCAAAAGTCAAAGACAAAGAATGTATTTTAAAAACAGAAAGAGAAAAGCACTAAAATACCTATAAGGGAATCCCCAACAGGCTACAGCAGACTTCTCAACAGAAACACAACAAGCGAGGAGTGGGATGATATATACAAAGTGACAGAAGAAAAAACTGCTAATTGAGAATGCTATATCCAGCAAAGAATTCCTTCAGAAATAAAGGAGAAATATTATCTTTCCTATGTTGGGAAAAGTGCCAAAATAATTTTCTCATAAGCTTGTTTTGTCCTTGAAGTAATATTTTGTCTTTGAAACAATATTTGCTTGTTACACTAGTCTGGCTTCTAATTACTACTTGCATTTTTGTCTTCTGTTGTTTGCTTATCTGCCTAGACCACATGAATTCTGAGAAACAAAACATATTACTGTACTAGCTACATAAATGCTGAGAGAAACCTAAAACCCATAAGTCCTGTAAGACCTAAGCTTGGGGTCCAGAATTTCAATCATTAGCTTGTCTGGGCCTGCTGGTGTAATAAATACCTGACTCTCCAACCCTCTGAGTGCTGACTGCTTCTTCATCCAGTCCATTTCCACACCACCTAGACAAACAAAAACTGCAGGAATTCATCACCACAAGACTGGCCCTTCAATAAATTCTTAACAGGATCCTACATCTGGAATCCAAAGATACATACATGTCACCATAAATATATGAGAAAGGATAAAAACTGCTAGTAGAAAAGACATGCAAATGAGAAATGGAAAGAAAATATATTTTATCACTACAATAAATAAATAAATAAAAAGCCCAGCACCAAAGATAACCATAAAAGGGAAAGAAAGGAACATAAGAAATTTAAAACAACCACAGAGAAATTAATAAATTGGCAGGAATAAAGTAATACCTTTCAATAACAACCCTGAATGTAAATGGACTAAATTACCTACTTAAAGAATATAGACTGGCTGAAAGAATTAAAAAATTAGACCCAACTATAAGCTGACTGCAAGAAACTGACTTCATCAATAAAGACACACATAGACTAATAGTGAAGGGATGGAAAACGACATTCCATGCAAATGGAAACCAAAAACAAGCAGTATTTGCCATACTTATATCAGATAAAATAAATATCAAACAAAAAACTGTAAGAAAAGAGACAAAGAAGGACATTATATAATGATAAAAGGATCAATACAGCAAGAATACCTAACAATCATAAATATATATGCACCCAACATGGGAGTACCCAGATATATAAAGCAACTGTTATTGGATCTAATGGGAGAGACAGACCCCAACAGAGCAATAGCTAGGAACTTTAACACACCATTCTCAGCACTAGTCAGATTATATAGACAAAGAATCAGCAGAGAAATATTGGATTTAAACAACTCTTTAGACCAAATGGACTTGACAGACATATATAGAATATTTCACCCACAACTGCAGAATATATATTCTTCTCATCAACACAAAGATTATTCTCCAGGGTAGATCACATGTTAGGCAACAAAGTATGTCTCAAGAAATGTAAAAAGATTGAAATTATATCAAGTATATCTCCAGACCATAATGGAATAAAATTAGAAATTAACAATGAACAAAAATCCGGAAACTATGAAAATATATAGAAATTAAACAACATTATCCTGAATGATCGATGTGTCAAAGAAGAAATAAATCAGGAAATCAAAAACCTCCTTGAAATGAGTGAAAATACAAGCACAACTTTCCAAAACCTGTGGGATATTGCCAAGTAGTACTAACAGGGAATTTTATTGCAATAAGTGCTTACATTAAAAGAATAAAAAGTTTCAAATGAACAACCTAGCAATACATCTCAAAGAATTAGAAAAACAAGAACAAATCCATCTCAAAATTAGTAGATGGAAAGAAATAATTGAGATCAGGCAAAACTAAATGAAACAGAGATAAAAACAATGATACAAAAAATCAACAAAACTAAAAAAAAATTTTTTTTAGAGGAAAAACAGAATAGACAAGCTATTGGCCAGACTAAGTACAAAATGAAGAAGGAAGACGCAAATAACAAAAATCAGAAAAAAAATGAGATATCACAACCAATACCACTGAAATACAAAGAATCATTACAGGTTATTATGAACAACTATAGGCCAACAAATTTGAAAATATAGAGGAAATGGACAAATTTCTAGACACACAAAAACTACCAAGACTGAGCCAAGAAGACATAGAAAATCTGAACAGACCACTAACAATCAAAGAGATCGATGTTTTTATTATCAGTCTCCCAACAGCGAAAAGACCAGGACTGGATGGCTTCACTGCAGAATTCTACCAAGTCTTTAAAGAAGAATTAGTACCAATTCTCTGCAAACTATTCCAAAAAGTTGAAATAAAGGCCATTCTCCCAATCTCATTCTATGTGGCAAACATCATCCTCATACCAAAACCAGACAATGATACAACAAGAAAAGAAAACTACAGGACAATATCTTTGAAAAATATAGATGCAAAAATCTTCAATAATACTAGCTAATGGAATATGGCAACACATACATAAAATTACACACCATGATCAAGTGGGATTCATCTCAGGGATACAAGTTTGATTCAAAAAATCAATTAATGTGATAAACCACATCAACAAAATCAAAGATAAAAATGATATGATCATCTCTATGGATGCAGAAAAAGGATTTGACATAATTTAACATTTGTTCATGATAAAGACTCTATAAATTGGGTAAAGAAGGAAAGAATCTCAAGCAATTTAAGGCCATATATAACAAACCCACTTTCAATATCATCCTAAATGAGGAAAAGTTGAATGCTTTTGCCTTAGGAACAGGAACAAGACAAGGCTGCTCACTCTCACCACTCCTATTTATCATAGTGTTGTAAGTACTAACCAGAGGAATCAGGGAAGAAAAGGAAACAGGCATACAGATTGGAAGAAATGAAGTCAATCTGTCCCTGTTTGCAGATGATATGATCCTATATATATATTTTTTTTGTAGCCTAAAGACTACAAAAAAACTCTTAGAGTTGATAAATGATTTCAGAAAAATTGCAGGATACAAAATCAACACATAAATGGATAGAATAGAGAATCCAAAAATTAACCCATAAGCCAACAGCCCTCCTATCTTCAAGAAAAGCACCAAGTCTACACACTGGGGAAGAGACTGCCACTTCAGTAAATGGTGCTGGGAAAATTAGACATTCATATGTAGGAGAATGAAACTAGATCCATACCTCTCACCATATACCAAAATCAACACAAAATAGATTAAAGAATTAAACATACATTCTGCAACAACAAAACTCCTTAAAGAAAACATAAGGGAAACACTTGAGGAAGTAGGATTGGGTACAGACTTTATGAATATGACTCCAAAAGCATAGGCAACCAAAGGAAAAATAAATAAATGTGATTATACCAATCAAAAAAGCTTCTGCACTGCAAAAGAAACAATTAACAGAGCAAAAAGACAACCCACAGAATGGGAGAAAACATTTGCAAGCTGTACATCTGACAAAGGATTAATTCCAGAATATACAAGGAACTCAACCAACTTAACAGCAAGAAAGCAAGTAACCCAATTAAAAAATGGGGAAAAGAGCTGAGCAGTCATTTCTCAAAGGAAGATATGTGAATGGCCAACAAACACATGAAAAAATGCCCAACACCACATTACTCAGCATTCAGGAAATGCAAATCAAAACCATTTTGAGATACTACCTCATTCCAGTTGGGATGGCTAATATCAAAAAGACTGAGATTGACAAATCTTGGCAAGAATGCAGAGAAAAACCTTCCTACACTATTGGTGGGACTGCAAAATGGTACAGCCTTTATGAAAAATGGTATGGAGGTTCCTCAAACAATTACTGATAGATACATCATATGATCCAGCTATTCCACTGCTGGATATATACCCAGAGGAATGGAAATCATCATGTCATAGGAATACCTGTACTCCCATGTTTATTGCAGCTCTATTTATAATAGCCAAGAGTTGGAACCAGCCTAAATGCTCATCACTTTATGAGTGGATAAGGAAAATGTGGTATATCTACATAATGGAATACTACTCTGCTATAAAAAAAAAATGAAATAACACCATTTACAGCAACATTGATGTACGTAGAAAAAAAATATATTAAATGAAATAAACAAGGCACAGAAAGAGAGATACCACATGTTCTAACTTATTCTGGGGAGCTAATAAAAATAAGTAAGTAATTATACAAATTAATGGGGGAATTTTATGAGTGGATAAGGAAAATGTGGTATATCTACATAATGGAATACTACTCTGCTATAAAAAAAAAATGAAATAACACCATTTACAGCAACATTGATGTACGTAGAAAAAAAATATATTAAATGAAATAAACAAGGCACAGAAAGAGAGATACCACATGTTCTAACTTATTCTGGGGAGCTAATAAAAATAAGTAAGTAATTATACAAATTAATGGGGGAATAAAGACACAACAATCACAACAATTCCTTGAACTTGTTAAGACAAGTGAACAGATATGATGTTAATGGGGGGGAGTGTGGAGAGGGAGTGAGGAAAAGGAAGAACTGGTAAAGAGACAAGAAAATCAACTATAATGTGTATTGATAAATTAAAATATAAAAATAAAGAAAAATAAAAAAGAAAAGGAAATCAAGAAAGAAAGCCTATTTACAATAGCTACCAAAAGAATAAAATATCTAGGAATAAATTTAACCGAAGAGGTGAAAGATCTCTACAATGAGAATTAGAAAATACCACTGAAATAAATTAAAGAGGACACCAAAAGATGGAAAGACATCCCATGTTCATTGATGGGAAGAATTAATGTTGTGAAAATGTCCACATTACCCAAAGCAATGTACAGATTCAATGCAATCCCCATCAAAATACAAAGTGACTTTCTTCACAAAAATAGGAAAAACCAATTATAACATTTATAGGGAACAATAAAAGACCCCAAATAGCCAAAGCAATCCTGAGGAAAATAAATAAATAAATGAAACAAACAAACAAATAAATAAATATAAATAAAACCCTAGGTATTGCACTACCTTACTTTAAACTATACTACAAAGCAGTAGTAACCAAAACAACATGGTACTGGCACAAAAACATACATATGAACCAATGGAACAGAGTAGAGAACAGAGAAATCAACCCAGGTCCTTATAGCCAACTGATCTCAGACACAGGCATCAAAAACATACACTGGGGAAAGGATAGCCTCTATAGTAAATGGTGCTGGGAAAACTGGATATCCATGTATAGAAAAAGGAAAACAGACCCATACCTGTCACCATCCAAATCAACTCAAAATGGATTAAAGACTTAAGTATAAGACCTGTAATTCTAAATCTACTAAAAGAAAACGTAGCAGAAACACTTCAGGATGTAGGGCTGGGCAAAGGCTTTATGAATAATATCTCAAAAGAACAAGCAACAATAGGAAAATCAGACAAATATGATTATACAAAGCCAAAAATCTTCTGACAGCAAAGGAAAAAACCAACAGAGTAAAGCGACAAATTACGGAGAAAGAGAAAATATTTGCAAACTATACATCTGACAAGGAATTAATATCCAGAATATACAACCTACTCAAACAACTTCACAGTAAACAAAACAAATAATCCAATTAAAAAATGGGCAAAACAGCTGAATAGGTATTTCCCAAAGGAAGATACACAAATGGCCAACAGACACATGAAAAAAATGCTCAGCATCACTAATCATCACAAATGCAAATCAAAACCACATTGATAAATCATCTTGCCCAGAGAGACTGAGAATAACAAATGTTGGTGAGGATGTGAACAAAAAGAAACTCTCCTACACTGCTGATGGGACTGTAAATTAGTACAGCCTTTATGAAAAACAATATGGAGGTTTCTCAAACAACTACAGATAGAAGTACAATATGATCCAGCCGTCCCACTTCTGGTTATATATCCAAAGGAATGGAAACCAACATGTCTAAGGGATACTGCACTCGCATGTTCATCACAGCTCTGTTTACAATCACTAAGAATTGTAACCAACCTAAATGTCCAGTGACAGATGACTGGATAAGGAGAATGCGGTGCATATACACAATGGAATACTCCTCGTAAAAAAGAATGAAATTTGGCCATTCACAGCAACTGAATGAGCTTCGAGAAAATTATGTTAAGTGAAATAAATCAGGCACAGAAAGAGAAATACTACATGACCTCATTCATAACTGGGAGCTAAGTAAAAAAGAAAAACTGAATGAGCTTCGAGAAAATTATGTTAAGTGAAATAAATCAGGCACAGAAAGAGAAATACCACATGACCTCATTCATAACTGGGAGCTAAGTAAAAAAGAAAAAAGTAAGAAAGACCACAATAGTACCTTGAACTTTCAGAAGGAGAGAACAAACCTATAGTTACAAGAGGTGGGAAAGGGGAAGTGGGTTAGGGAATTATCGGGTAAGCGACACAAAGTACAATTATGATTATATTGTTATAATATATATTATTATCATTATAGATGAACATGCTAATAATATTGATTTGATCATCACATGATGTACACATATACTGGTAGTCAACATTCTACCCCATAATTATATATATAACCAATTATATTTCAATTCCAAAAATAAATGAAACAAAAACCAAATAATCAAAGATTTACAGCAATTGAGCAAATACTGACTCAAGTAAAACACAATGGTAAGAAAGAAAGAGTTTTTCTTTCCCTTGCTGTGCCTCCTCCATGTCTCAGCTCAAGTATGTAAGACTGCAGCTCATCTTCCCAGGGGAGACCATGGTTCTTGGCTCCAGATGGAGCAGAGCAAATCTTATCTACAAATTATTGTGTGGTCTGTTCTAATCTCTCTGTGGACTACTAGAGGGACTACTTCAAAGTGTTCTTATTGGTTTTGTCTGTCTTGGAACACCCAAGTCAGAAAAGCAGAGAGCACTGATTTAAAATATTGTAAAGTAAACAAACAACCTACTGACACCTGGGGCAAAAGTTTTCCGTGATGACACAAAATGGGCCATCGAAGGGCAGGGACAAAGAACGTGGAAGAGACCTTCTCTGGGAAATTAGACCATTCAAAAGAAGGGTATACTAAGGGGGATGGGAGGTTAAAAAGCCATATACATGTTCAAAGGGCAAGATGCATGCTCAAAATAAAACCTGAGAAGACTCTTGGAAGAGACCTTCTCTGGGAAATTAGACCATTCAAAAGAAGGGTATACTAAGGGGGATGGGCGGTTAAAAAGCCATATACATGTTCAAAGGGCAAGATGCATGCTCAAAATAAAACCTGAGAAGACTCCCAGCTTTCTTCTCCTCAGGCTGATCACCAGGCTCGGTACAATTCTGGTTAAGTGTTAAAAGGGGCCCATATCAGAGCCAAACTTCTGTAACTAAAAACTGTGGAAGTTTTTTTCTTTTTATTTGTATGTTTGTTTGTCTATTTTTCCTCCTATAATTCATGGGAATCTCTGTCAATGTGTTAATGGAACACAAGCTAAGGAATAGAGCCCAATGACCACACATAATTTGGAAAAGTTATTAGAGAAACAGAATACTAAGCCAAAAAAATAAAAATAAAATAAAAAAGATAGAATCTGATTTCCAGAGCTGCTACATTATAATATCCAAGTGTCCAGTTTTGAATCAAATAAGTCACAAGGAATCCAAAGAAATAGAAAAGCAAGGCTGATGCAAAAGAGCAAAATCAGTTGGTAGAGACAATATATCAGGAAAACCAGACACTCGATTTACTAAACAAATCTTTAAAACAATGGTATTAAATATGCTCAAAAAGCTAAAGGAAAACATGGAAACATGGAAAAAGAATTAAAGAAAATCAGGAGCACACATATTTAAAAAATGAGAATATCAACCATGAGACAAAAATTATAAGTAGGAACCAAATAGAAATTCTGAAGACATAAAGTACAATAACTGAAATGAAAAATTCACTAGGGTACATCAACAGCAGATTTGAACAGGCAGAAGGCAGAAACAGTGAATTTGAAGATAAAACAGTTGGAAGTATCCAGTGTAAATAGTGGAAAGGAAATGAATGGAAGAACATGAACAACGCTAAGGAATGTGGGACACCATAAAGTAGACCAACACAGGCGTTATGGAGACAAACATGGAGGAGAGAGAAAGAAGTAGAAATAATATTTGAATGAATAATATCCAAAGAGTTCCCAAATGGATCTACACATCCAAAAAACCCTCAAAGAACAGAAAGTTGGATAAATTCAAAGAGATCCACTCTGAGATGTCTTGTAATCCAACTATCAGGAGCCAAGCAGTCTTGAAATCAATAAGGAAGAAATGACTCATGATGAAGAGAGATTCTCAATATAATTATCAGCTAATTTCTCATCAGAATTCTTAGATGTCAAAGGCAGTGGGACATCACAATTAAAATTTTAAAAGAAAAAATGAAAATGTCAACCAAGAATTCTTATCTAAAAATATTATCCTTCAAAAATGAGGGAGAAATTAAGTCACTCCCCAATCACAAAAGCTTAAAAAGTATTTTTAATATATATTTTATATTTTATTAGCATATTCACTGTTACAAATCATACTTATTCTTTTTGCCCCTTATCCAATCTCTCCCATTTTCCCTTCGGCACCCCCTCCAAATCCCCTTTCTAATAACCATAGATTTGTTCTCTCCATCTGATAGATTAACTGTTTCTCTGTTGGTTTGCTACATAGATGATCCATTCAGTACTGAGACAGGTGTGATCAAGTCCTCCCTATTATCATAAATCAGAGGCTTCTTCTATTAATCTGGAGTGTGCTTTGTAGAGAAAGAGGATCTCTTCTTTTTTGATCTTTGCTGGTGACTCTCCTTGTGTAAATGAAGTTGAGAGTCTGACGTGCCACCTGCACAGTGGCAGTGACTGCTCTATAGAGACTAGCTTCTTTTGCAGCAACCATAGCAATTGCAATGGCTAAGGTGGGCTAGCGGCATGGAAATGGTGTTTGTGTTTGGTGTGCTCTTTACCTGGATGTGGCTGGGTTCAGCTTTCCCTGACTCCATACTTTAATCAACCCTACAAGAAATGCCAAAATAAGTACTTCAGGTTGAAATGAAAGGGCACTAGCCATTACC
Organism: Galeopterus variegatus; assembly: GCF_000696425.1. Classification (NCBI taxonomy): domain Eukaryota; kingdom Metazoa; phylum Chordata; class Mammalia; order Dermoptera; family Cynocephalidae; genus Galeopterus; species Galeopterus variegatus. Next base: position 227,170 of record NW_007728982.1, on the reverse strand, counting down.
TCAAAGCTGTATGAAGAAATAGAGAATCCTGTTAAGGGTAACTACATGGAAAAATACAAAACTAGTATAATTGTTTACATAGATGTGTATAATACATAATATATATTGGTGTGTAACTCCAAATTTTATTTCTTACAAAATTTAAAAGATACATAAAAATAATTACAAATTATCATACTGAGCACAAAATGTACAATGATGCTATTTGTCACAACAGGTACAATTAATGGGGAAAAGAAAGCTGTTAGGAGCAGAGTTTTGTATGCTATTGGAGTTAAACTGATAACAAATTAAATTAGATTGCCATAAATTTAGGAGAATAAATGCAATTCCCATAAAAACTACAAAATATTGCTGAAAAAATTAATGAAGACCTAAACAATGGAAAGGTCCTGTGTCCATGGATTAGAAAAATCAATATTGTTAAGATATCAATGCTACCCAAAGCAATCTACAGATTCAATACCATCCTTATCAAAATTGCAACAGCGTTTTTTGAATAAAGAGAAAACTTGACCCAAAATTCATATGTCATTGCAAAGGGCCTAAATAGCCAAAATAATCATGAGAAAGAAAAATAAACTCGGGAGAACTTGCAATTCCTGATTTCAGAACTTAATACAAACCTATATTAATCAAAGCAGCATGGTACTGACATAGGATAAACATATAGAACAATGGAATAAAATGGAGAATCTGGAAATAAGCCTAAACATTAATGGTCATTTGATTTTTGACAAGGTGTTCAATCGGTAAAAAATAGTTATTTCAATACATGGTGCTCAGATGACTGGATTTACATATGCAAAATAATGAAGTTGGGCTTCTACCTCATGACATATACATGGGTTGACTCAAATTAACAACATAAATATTGGAGCTAAAATCATGAAATTCTTAGAAAAAACTTAGGGGTAAATCTCCATGACTGCAGATTTGGCAATAGATTCTTACCTATGATGTCCAAATCACGAATGACAAAATATAAAATAGGTATGTTTGAGTTCATTAAAATTAAATGCTTTTATGCATCAAAAGACACTAGAATAAGAGTTAAAAGACAAGCCACAGAATGGGAGAGAGTTTTACAAATCATATATCTGCTATGGATTTAATATCCAGAGTATGTAAATAACTCTCACTACTCAAGAACAACATGAAAATAAAAATAAAACATAGCCTAACTAAAATAATGGGCCAAAAATTTGAATAGGCCTTTCTCCAAAGAAGATATATAAAGGTCCAATAATTATGCACACAAAAGGATGCTTGGCATCATCAGTAATTAGGAAAAAGCAAATCAAAACCATAGTAAGCAAATACATCAAGACCATAATAATCAAAAACATTACATCTACTAGAGTCTGTTATGGTTTTTGTAAAAGGGAAAATAATAAGTGTGGACAAGATTGTGAAGAAATTGGAGATCTCACTCATTGCTGGTGGGAATATAAAATGGTGTAGCCACTGTGGAAAAAAGTTGGGCTGCCTCTCAAAAAGTTAAACATAGAATTACCATACAGAAATCCTACTCTTAGGTATATACCCCCAAAAATTGAAAATAGGGACTCAAACACATATTTGTATGCCAATGTTTATTGTAACATTGTTCACAATAGCCAAAAGATGAAAAGAATCCAAATGTCCATTAACAAATGGATAAATAAAATGTGATATATACATATAGTAGAATATTATTTAGCTATAAAAGGAATAAAGTTCTGATACATGCTACATTATGAATGATCTTTGAAACATTATGCTAAGTGAAATAAGCCAAAAGAGTACAATAAGACAAATATTATATGATTACAATTATTTGAAATATCTAGAATAGGCAAATACATAGAGTCAGAGAGTAAATTAAATATTACTGGGATCTGAGGGCAGGGTGGAATAGGGAGTTATTGTTTCTACGTGGAGTGAAGAAAAAGTTTTAGAAGTAAATAATGGTGATGGTTGTGTAACATTTTAAGTGTAAGTAGTATCACGGAATTTTACCCTTTACAATGATTAAATGACAAATTTTTGTTTTATATATTTTACCATAACAAAAAAATAGAAATGTATTATGATAATTAATTTAATTTAAATAATAATGGAATTAAAAATAATAGCAGTAATTTTAAACCATGTTACTGTGATATGAAACCCCAAAATGTTTTGGATTAGGTGTCTTAAGACCAGCATTACAGTCTCATTATGACCTTTAATCAGCTATTCTCTCAGTACCTTTAAATATGAGTTTCTTTATCTGGAAACGCCAAATTATATTATTCCCTGACTAAATTCACAGTGTATTTTGTGAGACACAAGTGGAGTTCTTTAATTGATAATACTTTAAAAAGAGTAAAAGTGTTTTCTGTTTTTCAGATAGAGTTATTATTATTTAATTGTTTGGCTTGTATAAATGTATAGTATATTGCATAAGCTCCATATGATGTTTAAGCAGACAAAACAGATGGACAGAATAGAGATTTTTGGAAAGAGATAATAGAAACACATTTCTATTGATTTGAGCTAACCTTAAGAAAAACATCCTTGCAGAAATGATGTCAGTACATGTCTATTGTAATGGCCTTGTGTAAATTACAATACTAATTTTGCTAAGCATGCGGGAACAATCTGCAATCATTTAAATTTCCTGAGATCTTGTTCTTAGACTTTTACTTCACACAAAATGATTTTTATATGTCCAGGTTTTAAAAAATGAAAGCCTCAGAACTTAAAGTAAACAATAAAAAAATAAGAAAAGTGACCCCAGCAATTAGGCTATGTATTAGCTCAAGGCATCCACTGCTTCTTTCCACCACAGAGTCATTTCATACACAGCTGCCTTCTTTTTTAAGTTCACTATTTTAGTTTTTATTTTCCCCCGTGGTACAGTTCTACTTGTATAATGAATGGAAAACAGTGTAAGAGTGTCTTACAATACTGTGAAAAAATCATTTTATATTTTCTCTAAAATAATTTACCCACTATTGGAAAAGATGTGCTTTGACAGTTAATATTTTTATTTTTAATCGTTAGCCTTTCAATAGGAAGCAAATTTTCTCTATTTATTTGACCTACGACTCACTTAGAAAATTCTTATCTAGGAGAAAAACAAGGAAAATTACACCCTGTTTATTTCACAAGGAAAATAATCAAAGGCAGTGCTGTCTGTGGTTATAGAGGCAGGGCATTTGAAGGACAAGAGCGCAACCAGAAATGGAAAACAAGAACAACAAACAGGACACCTGGAATGAAGGTGGAATGAAGGTACTTGTGAATTAGAAAAGCTATTTTCAAAGACTTCAACAAAGTTCTCTCTAATCTCTGAAATAGGTTTTAGGCTTAAGGTAATATATTGGGATATAAATCATGTGCGCTGGCTCAGTTTCTTTCAACTTTTTTCCTCTTTCTCTCTGATCAGTGCCTAATGTTTGCAGAGCAACCTCACCACTTAAGAATTTTGAGAAAACACCTCACCCTCCTCAGTGTCATCTGCATTACTAAGTAGCTGTTGATTGGCTGAGTGACATACACATGAAATGCAGAAGAGTTTTCCTCCCATAGGTAACCCTTGCCCAAAGAGAAATAGGCAACAGGAATAAAATCCCCTTTTTTTCTCTTCTGTGAGGCCATCAAAAGGAGAAAAATGCCTCCTTGTAGCTCTTGAGCAAAAGTCCCAAGTTAAGAATGCTGTGACATTCTGAGGCTTGGAGAGAGATCAAATTTACCTGCATCTTTCTTTGCCTCACTACACTTTCCTCCTTATTCTTATTTCTCTGGGTTTGCACCCGTTAATCTCTTTAATCTCTTTCTTGTGCTCTGCTTTCTGAAGGAACTAAGCTAACACAGAAAATTTGTAGTAAGACAATATTAGAATGACATTAAAGATTTATAATTAGATCAGTGCATTTATTTCAATATTACCCTGAATCCTGCTTCATCTATTTTAGGAAAGCATATGAAAAAATACCTAAAGTTTGGCTGATTAACTAAGGATTGCAATTTTTAAAAGTAAATAATACAAGACTCCAAAGAAAGCAATCAAAAAAGATTGAAATAAATGAAGAGATATTCCATGGTATCGATTGGAAGATTCAATACTGTTTAGATGTTAATTTTCCCAAATTATATATAGATTCAATGCAATCCTAGTCAAATTCCCAGCATGCTATTTTGTAGGTATCAACAAACTGATATTAAAGTTAATATAAAAAGGCAAAATTCTAGAATAACAAGCATAATACTGAAGAATGACCAAGTTGAAGGACTGACACTACTAAATGTCAAGACTTACCACAAAGTTACATTAAGACAGCATGGTACTGGTGAAAGAATAAATACACAAATCAATGGAACATAAAGGCAATCCAAAAATAGAGGCTCACAGTATAGTCAACTGATTTGGGGGGAAAAAAATCGCAAATGCAATCTAATGAAGAAAGAAAAGTCCTTTCATAAAATGGTGCTGGAAAAATTGAGTGTCTATAGTTAAAAAAAATCTATACAGAGACCTTAAACTTTTGAAAAAGATTAACCCCAAATACATCATGGACCTGCCCACAAAACACAGTTATAAAGCTTCTAGAAGAAAATGCAGGAGGAAATATAAGTGGCCTTGGGTTTGGTGATGAGTTTTTAAACACAGCACCAAAAGCACAATCAATGTAAGAAAAAAAAAAAAGATGATTTAGACTTTATTAAAATAAAAACTTTTGCTTTGCAAAAGGCACTGTCAGGAGAATCAAAGGCAAGCTGCAAATTGAGAGAAATATTTTCAAAACACATATCTGATGAGAGACTTGTAACTAACATATTCAAAGATCACTTAAGCTTCAATAATATGAAAAGAAACTTAGTTAAAAATTGAATAATCTAAATAGACACCTCTCCAAATGAGTTACAAAGGTGCTAATAAACATGAAAAGAACTCTAAATTATCATCAGGGAAATGCAAATTTAGTACAGCAATGAAATACTATCACACATCTAGTAAAATCTTTAAAATAAAAAATGTTGACAATGCCAATTTCCGGGTGAAGTTATGGAACAACAATAACTCTCACTCACTGCTGGTGTTACGGAACAAACTTGGCAAGGAAAACTTCAGACACTCGGAGAGTTGGAGAGTTAGGAAGTTTATTACATTAGCAGGACGCAGGCGAACTCTTGTTCTAAATCCTAGGAACTTGACTGCAGGGAGGGTTGCAGTTTTATACTATTCTTGGGCAGGCATGTAGGCTTTCTTATTGGCCCTGCCTGTATTCAGGCAGAGTTAAACAGACTGCAGGCTTGAGCAAGCAGCTGTACAGAAACAGGAATTGTTGTTTCTCTGCTGGGGGCCTTTGATAAAAGTTTTCCTTCAGACCCCCTAATACTGGTAGGCATGCAAAATGGTACAGCCACTTTGGAAGGCAATTTGGCAATTTCTTGCAAAGCTAAATATACTCTCACCATATGATACAGTAATTGCATTCTGAGTTATTTGCTCAGATAATTTGTAAACTCATGTTCACGTCTAAACCAGCATGTCACTGTTTCTAGCACTTATATATATGATTATTTTAAACTAGAAGCATCCAAGGTGCCCTTTGATAGCTGAAAGAGTAAATAAACTGGAGTAATTCATACAATAAAATACTGACATAGAGGTTTCCCAGTTTCCTTGGATTCAGTTTTCAGGACATTCCTGAGTTTCAAGCCACACTCCAAGGTCTCAGGCCCCTTCTCTAGACCCTACTGGAGAGGAGAGTTACTGTTGCTGATTGCACCTATTTTCACCAGCAACACAGAGAAATTGAGACTCCAAGGAGCATATTTGTATCACTCCAATGGATGAGCATGCTTGGTAGAAGGGAGTTTGTCCTTTGAATGACCTTCCACTGGTGGGCACTGGAGAGCACTGAACATTCTAGATGTTTTCAGGCGGGTAAGTAGAATTCCACCAATGAGTGGGCTTTAAATAGAGACCAACTGAGCATGTGCAAGACTATGTTACATAACTAGGACCCACCCCCTGCCTGAAATATTCATCAGATAGCATGATTATGTACTAGATAATTAAACTATAAAAGTGGAATCCTGGTAGAAGTTGGGGCTGCTGCTCTTCATTCTCTCTGTTATGGGAACTGAATCATCAAGGAAGTGACCAACACTCAGAGGGTTGGAGAATCAGGTATTTATTACACAGGTGGGTCCAGACAAGCTAATGCTTGAACATCTGGACCCCGAGCTCAGCTCTAACAAAGCTTTTATAGGCGGACCCTTCTGGGGATTTTACATTTTGTTTTCTCAGCATTTACAAAGCTACCATAGCAGTAAGTTTCATTTCTTGGAATTCATATGGTCTAGGCAGATAAGCAAGCTTGGTTACAGAAGCCAAAAATACAAGTAGTGATTAGAGACCAGACTAGTGTAACAAGAAAATATTGTTTCAAAGACTAAATGTTACTTCAAGAACAAAACAGGCTTATGAGAAAATTATTTTTGCATTTTTCCACCATCCTTCAGCCAGCCCACACTTAACCTGAGTTGTGTATTTCTTTCTTTTTGTATCAAACTTGCCTTTAGCAGGCTGCTGTTTACTCTGGAGCCTGACTCTGCTTTGTAAGTGTGCATTTCTTACTTTTGTATCAAACTTGCTGCCCTTGGTTGTTTGCTTTCCAGGAGCCAACCTGCAACTCACCAGGACAGGTGTGTATACTTTACTTTTGTGTTAAACTTATTTCTAAGGGGCATCTGCTCACTCTCTTGAACCAGCCTATACTTTAATATGAAAAGCAAGAAATACACATTTACAGCCTAGTACAAACTTGTGAAGACCCTGCACAGGCTCTGGAGCTAAGACACACTGTCTCTTTGAAGCCTATACTTCATAACACTAAAACTCTTTTCACTTTGTACCATGGCTCTGTCCTTGAATTCTTTCTTGTGGTGGAGTCAAGAACCTGCTAGAAGATGAGATGGGTTGAGGCCAGCTACTGGGCCTTCCCAGACCTTCTCTTCTAATATCAATACTATTTAGCAATGAGCTATCAAACCACAGCAAGATGTGGATAAATCTTATATGTGCATTGCTGAGTGAAAGAAGGCAGCCTGAAATGCTATATAGTATATATTTCATTTGTAAAATGTCTAGAAAAGGAAAACTATAGACACTATAAACAGATCAGTGGTTGCTGGGGTTTTATTTTCTGTGTGTGTGGTGGAGTTGACTAGTCAAAAAAACACAGAGGAATTTCTAAGATATCTCTAAGATAATTAAACTATTCTTTGTGATACTGTCACAAGGGCTATGACAATATATATTTGTCAAAACCCTTAGAAACTTACATTATAAAAAGTAAACTTCAATGTATTCAAATTTAAAGTCACTTTCTTCAATGGGGGTATGAATTAGCAATTTTAAAATCACTATATGTATTATAAAATTGAACAATTAAATAAATGGATGATGGATTATGGGAGTCTAGTTTCTTGCTGCTGGTTGAGAGGTTACAGGAAAGCAATGGGAGAAGGCTACAAGGATGTAGAGGGTAATGGATTAAAGTTTCAGACATCAGTATGAACTCATAAACAGCTTAATATAGATACGGATAGTTACATATGGAATCATTTCGGTATATGTATGCATGCCAGTCTTGGCATATTAAACATACAGTTTACATATATTAGTATAACAAACACACATGCTAATTTTACATAATTGGCCAAGAAATCAAAATCGTATCAGAACACTTGGCAACCTCAGGACAGGAGCAGGTGCCAGCACATGGCTGTGCCTGGGTCTCCTGAAAGCCAAATAGGTCTGCAGCTGCCAATGACAATACCTGCGGTAGAACCTCACTATAGATTTGGAAAACCTAATTATCCTAAATGCTTTTCACACATGGACTTTTCATTACATGTTAAGAACTTTCACTAACAGTCTGTGCATCCCTATTTAAGGAAAATTTTACAAATATCAGACATCCCTGATCCTTGAGCAAAACACAGCACCAACAAGGCCAATTTTTGTGGGAAAATGCAGAGCTATTGACCATCTCTCTTTCAAGTTTTTTTGTATTCTGTAAAGCCAGCCTATTTCTCTGCAACTTCTAATATGGTAGGAGGAAAACAGATGAGAGGTCAAGGAATGTGAGCTAAATTCCACATCTGCCACTACGTATCTACATGCATTTAGGGACATCCTTTAAAATGTCGGCTCTCACTTTGTAAATGCCCACAAGTATAGAGTGGATACATGTCAGCTCTGAGTCAGGGTTTCTGCTCTGTAAAATGATGACAAGTTTCCTGTAATTGACTAAAAAATATAACTTTTTCCATGTTATTTCTACTAGGACAAACAATAATGTTGGGCCTTTAAAAAACTAACACCACCTTAAAGTGACATTACAAGTGGATTAACGTGGCAGCCTAAGACGGCGCCGGGAGAAAGCAGGGTGGGAGTGTCTGCTGGAACCTTGCCTTGGCCCTTATTGGCCGCCCTTGTGAACACTGTGTAATTGCAATAGCTAGGTATTGAGACAGGATGCATGCCCTTAATGCTTAAGCTGATTGGAGGATGTAAAAAACCTGACTTTGCCATTTACCTATAAAAGCCAATGCTTGTGTGCTAATAAACAGACCTGCTTGACAGAACCCCCACCGCGTCTGAGTGTCCTTTAACTGGGCTGGTTTGGGGCCGGTGGCGTGCTCACCTCTCTTCATGGCTCTCTTTCCCTGTCTCCTTCAAAAGGGGACCAGAGGGAAAGAGGAATCCCGGGCCGTTCGCTCGCCCACTGAAAGGAACGAGGCTAGGGCTGTACGGGTTGGCTGCTGGCTGCGGACCCGACAAATAACTCATCTGTCTACAACGTGTGAATGAATCATTCTTTACACTTAAAGTTAGTCTGAAACTCATCACCTAAGTCACACTATTTATCTGCAGTTCTAATTCTTGGTGATTTGATTGTTGCGCAGCTTGCCCAGCTGCGGACCCGACAAATAACTCATCTGTCTACAACGTGTGAATGAATCATTCTTTACACTTAGAGTTAGTCTGAAACTCATCACCTAAGTCACACTATTTATCTGCAGTTCTAATTCTTGGTGATTTGATTGTTGCGCAGCTTGCCCAATAAATTGCTCCATTGTAATTAAGAAGCTTGTTGTTTGCAATGCCTTTCCTTAACTCCATGC
>NW_007728982.1:215494-217850 GCF_000696425.1 Galeopterus variegatus | reverse complement strand
CGGGCCGTTCGCTCGCCCACTGAAAGGAACGAGGCTAGGGCTGTACGGGTTGGCTGCTGGCTGCGGACCCGACAAATAACTCATCTGTCTACAACGTGTGAATGAATCATTCTTTACACTTAGAGTTAGTCTGAAACTCATCACCTAAGTCACACTATTTATCTGCAGTTCTAATTCTTGGTGATTTGATTGTTGCGCAGCTTGCCCAGTAAATTGCTCCATTGTAATTAAGAAGCTTGTTGTTTGCAATGCCTTTCCTTAACTCCATGCATTTGTGCCTACTGTTGTACCAAGTATCCTTTTCTTTTTCTCTCATTCTCCTTGAATAACACCCTCCACTGGGCAAATTTTAAAGTCTTTTAAATTTGTTGTGGCTGAAATAGCTAACTGTTCAGCAAAATCTATTTCTTTTTCTCCCTGGACCAACTACAGTACATTTCCTTGTAGTTAGATGTAGCCACGCTACTGACTTCTAGACAATATAATATTAGTAGAGGGTCTGGACAGCTCATATGAACCTACCCCATTCACTCGGAGTTATTATTTCTCGATCTGCCAGCTGGAAACAAATGGTGTGAAGGCTGTCAAGGATGTCAGAGCTATAACATGGAGGGAGCCTGGATCCAGGTATGCCCCAGCGCACAGAGCAACTGCCTAAGAACAGATATGAGCTTGCATTTGAGCCCTTATAAATGCATACATCGTTTTTTTGCAAAATGTCAGCGTATCTTAGCTACTGATACTTTATTTGCAAATATAATTAATAATTTGAAAACAGATAGTATATTCTTTCTTCTCTACCTAACTTTGCTCTCATAGGAAGATTTGCCGGCTTTCTCAGGGCAAATTAGTCATTCTTCCATAATGCTCTAAAAGAAATCTGGCCAAATTACCGTTGAAGCACTCACAAAACTGTTTTCTATTTACTCCTCTGCCGGTCCAACAGACTGTACGTTCACTGAAAGGGAGATATGTGCTCACTTGTTTTTCAAACCTAATGCCGTATAGTTTCTTATCTAGGGAATATCTAGCTGAGGGGTTAATAGATACTTGTTGAATGAACAAATGAATACGTAGATGAATGAATTGCACCACTTTATTACATTTTCATCTTCTTATTCTCAGATGTCCTTCCCAACTTGTCGACCTATGAAATCCTACTCATTCTCTGCTCTCTAGCCCTGATCTCAAATGCTACGTCATCTTTAAACCTCAAAAGGACTTAAGTTTTACCTCCTGTGCTTATATTACACTCTTCACATTTTTATGTTACAATTATCATCTTGTATTACTTGTTTGCATCTATTTTCCTCCACCAAAATGATGAAATCTGAATCAGATAGATTGTTGTTCAACAGACATATGAATAGCAGAGAACACTTCACATCACGGAAGATCTTGAAAGTACAGATAGGGTTAAGGAGGAATCTGTGCACTTGCTCCTGAGGATGTTTGTCTTATAACACAGAGTTTCCTGCTGTCTAAAAGCCAGGCCTGTCTATTTACACATGGAAATATGCATGGCTGTGGGACTGGTAGAAGAGAATTATGATGTTGGACGGTCTTGGTAAATAAGGAACAAGAAGTGATGGTGTGTATTACAGAGTTAAAATAGCATAAGACAGTGGTTCTAAAGGTGTAATGTCGACCAACAGCCTCCGCATCATCTGGTAACTTAAAAAAAACCACAAATTATCCGACTCCAACCCAAACCTACTGAAACAGAGACTCTGGGAGTAATGTTCCCGAATCTGTGATTTTAACAAGCCCTGCAAGTGACTGCAATGCATAATAATGTATGAGAACCACTTGCATGGGGATGAGATCCAGCACAGGCGGTAAGCCATGGCATAGCTCTCATTAGAACACTAGACTGGCACACTAGATCTACTCTCTACTCTTCTATGCATCACCAACTAGCTGTGTGTCCTCAGGAAAGTGACTTGGCCTCTTCTCATCCCTTGTGTTTGGTATTAGGATTCTGAAAACTTATCTCAGTTGTTCCTGTAGTTCTAAAATTCTAAAATGATATGATCTATTCCCATTGTTGCCTAAATGAATGCATTTCATGGAAGGCATTCTAAAAGTCTAAAACCTTTCATTTCCCTGACAATCCAGCATGACCGATTGAAAGAACTGTATTTTAATGTTTTCTTTGACCAATGATGTGCGAAGCCACCTGCTAACAATATATTAAGCCTCTCAGACATCTGTGTGTTGGAGAGGAGAGGATGCTTTTGTAGCAGTACCTGGGCTCTGTAACCATAGAGGAAAAATAGTTCTCTTGTAGTATTGCTTCCATCTGTCCATCTTCAATATGTGGATGAAAACTTAATATCCAAATGTTATAGGATCA
>NW_007728982.1:213613-214642 GCF_000696425.1 Galeopterus variegatus | reverse complement strand
GATAAATTATACAGCAGAAACTTGTTTCCTTATGATTCTGGAAGCTAGAAGACCAAGATCAAGGTGTCAGCTGGGTTGGTTTCTTCTGAGGCTTCCCTCCTTGGCTTGCTTATGGCATCTCCTCCCGGTGTCCTCACATGGTCTTCCCTCTGCGTGTCCCTGTCCTCATCTCCTCTTCTTATAAGGACCCCAGTCCTATTGGATTAGGGCCCACCCTAACAGCCTTATTTTAACTTAATCACCCCTTTAAACACCCTATGCCAAATACAATAACATTTTGGGGCACTGGGGGTTATGACTTCAATGTATAAACTTTGGAGGAACATAATTCAGCCTATAATATGAAATTAGTTGAAGTACGTATACAACACTCTAAGCAGTATTTGGAATAAGGTTGGTTATCCCTAAAGACCTGTGAATTGATTCCAGGATCATTAATTAGACGCGGGAATGAATGAAAAGAATACTTATATCCATATATGTTTGGAACATGCCTAATAATATGATTTTTTCCTTTTTTTATTTAATTTATTCTGATTGGTTTAACTAAAGATTCAAACATATAATGTTTTAATAAAAAGTACATAAAGATGAGGATTACATAAAATAGTAGTAATTATAATGCCCAATTCCATCTTTTATTCCTTAGAATAAAAAAAAAGGGTTTAAATTTCCATCATGAGAGAGAAGCCACACAGGTTTAAGTCTAACAAAGATCTTGAGTGTGCAAACACACACACACACACCCTTGCCATAGTTGATGCTGAACTGAGATTGATATACACTAAGTATCACCGGAAAAAATATCAATTAATTTGGAAAGGATTGTGCTGCTTCTTTCATTAGTTGCTGAAATTTTGACTAAAAAATTGTATTTACTAAATAAGTGAATCCTTTATTCTGCTGTGTGCTGATAGTTACATATGAAAACATGACAAATTACATAGTATTCCATGTCTGTGGAAGATGAACTGCCACAAATGTGAGATGTTTCTTATGAGCTAAAGTTCCAAAAATGAGTTTTATTTT
>NW_007728982.1:212229-213596 GCF_000696425.1 Galeopterus variegatus | reverse complement strand
TGCTGATAGTTACATATGAAAACATGACAAATTACATAGTATTCCATGTCTGTGGAAGATGAACTGCCACAAATGTGAGATGTTTCTTATGAGCTAAAGTTCCAAAAATGAGTTTTATTTTAATTGTATTCATATTATAACCATTATTGTGGTCTTGACATCTCTGTAACTTCTTTGGAATGAGAAAGCCTTATTTCTGTTTATGTATCAGGATGGAAATTCTTAGCAAAACTAGCCATTTATACCAGCATTCTTCACCCTGGATTTTTAACCAAGAATTCACTAGCTAGAAAAATTTGGTAAACTTTACTTTCTAGGTTGTATTCATTATGGTTAAATTTATCTGTCAACTTGGTTAAGCTATGATGCCAGTTTGTTTATTCAAACACTATTCTAAATATTGCTGTGAAGGTATTTGTGGGTATTACTAACTTTTAAAATCAGTTGACTTAAAGTATGGCAGATTGCCCTCTGTAATGCGGGTGGGCCTCATACAATCTGCTGAAGTCCTTAAGAGTAAAGACTGAGGTTTCCCAAGGAATAAAATTTGCCCTCAAATTGCAGCACAGAAATTCTGCCTGACTGAAGGCTACAACATGACCCTTTCCTGCTGACTTATTCTACAGATTTCAAACCTCCACATTTTATGAACTGATTCCTTGAAACCTCTCTCTTTCTCTCCCTCAATAGATAGAGAGATAGGTACATAGACAGATAGATAGATAGAATATATGTGCTATTGTACTGTTTATTTGGAGAACTCTGACTAATGCATTTTTCAAAAGGCGTTTCATTGTTGTTAGTTTCCTAAATATAAAATTTCTAAAATACTAGCTGGCCTATCTAGCCTTGCTGGGATGAAAAAATAACCATCATTCAATTTATTAATTTCTATTGCTGCTTGCTGGAGCACGTTACACCTTTTGCCAAATTGAAAAGTACTCAATGGCTACTAGCCAGTGTATCTGCACACTTCTGTAATTCAAATTTGTGAGTTTTGATGTGAAAAGAGGATTGTTTTCTGAGTCCAGAGCCTCTTCCTATCCATGGCAGGACTTTTCCTCTCAGCTGTCTCACTGGCCCTCGCTGCACCCCAATGTCAGCTGCCATGTGTAATTCTCCCACCCCAGGGTGACCCCTGGGATTTAGCATATGTCATATGGCATGGGTTTTAAATCAGGCCCTCAGAAGCTGAGGAAAACAGTCCAGCAGTGTAACTTGATATAGTGATAGAAAAACATTTCATGTTATGGATAGAAAATACACTTTAAAGTAAGATCTTTCTAAAAGTTGTTATATTTTTCTACAGAAATATCTCTTCCCTCATTTGAATAACACTGATTGCACAGATAAGTCACCTCATGAAT
>NW_007728982.1:204183-211901 GCF_000696425.1 Galeopterus variegatus | reverse complement strand
CAGAAATATCTCTTCCCTCATTTGAATAACACTGATTGCACAGATAAGTCACCTCATGAATTTAGCCCTAATGCAGAAAATGAAGAGGCAGCACTGTTTTCTGGCTATCAGCAAAAACTCTGTCTTCTTTTGTCCCGTTTATTCTCTACTGATTCTCCCAATATCAGCCACTCCCATGCCCCTGCCAATTACTCTAAGATATGTGCTGCTAGCCCATCTCTCCCTGCACACTTCTGTACTTGTATGTCTAATTACCTGACGGGCACCTTCTACCTGACCCTTGAATTCAGCATGACCAAGACCAACCTATCACCTTTCTCTGAAAATCACTCCTCCTTCCATGTACTTTACCTGATGCCTGACCCCACCACCTACTCACCTGTGAAAGCCAAATATTCTACCTGGAGTTTCTTGAATGATGTGTCATGTTGTCTTCTGCCTCTAGGTGTTTATACATATATGTTGCTCCCTACAATGTTCTTTGAAGAACATCAGACACATTGTTTATTTCAGTACTCTAATACCTCTCCTTTCTTGATTCCTCTGTGACCTCCTTGCAGCAGATCTCAATCAGCACGGCAATGCTCATTTGTATGCTTGTCTTTCCTGCTGACCTGAGGGCAAGTGCAGTGCCATGTTTATTGTCTCCCTGGTGCTTAGCACTAATGATGACTTCTGAATCAACAAAAGCATTTTAGATGTCAGAAAAGTCATCAGAAGTTCATGTGAATATCATTGCCAATTTATACATTGTGTATTAGCCTTTACTGGTATTTCAGTTTCATAGGAATTAGCACCCCTTCCCCATGTGACCACATAATAAGTGAGTTTTCTTTAATATACATGGTCATAGGAATTAGCACCCCTTCCCCATGTGACCACATAATAAGTGAGTTTTCTTTAATATACGTGGTGCTGTAGGCAGGGTTTTAAGAAGGCCCCATGACCTTCACCCTGCTGTTACTCCTGTGATTTTGTTTCTTAATATTGCAATAGGGAGATTAGCTGGGTGGGCCTTATCTAATCATATAAACTCTTAAAAATGAGATAGGCTTCTCCTTCTGGGAGCAGAGCTGGAAGTCAGAGAGATTTCAAGCATGAATACATTGCAATACTGGTTTTGAAGATAGAAGGACCCATGTACCAAAGAATGCAATGACCTCTAGAAGCTGAGAGGCTTCCTGTCCAGCAAAAAGGAACTCATTCCAGCAGCCTCAAGGAACTGAATTCTGTCCACAACCTGAATAAACTTGGAATCAGAGTCTCCCCCAGAGCCTCCAGATAACAGCCTTTCCTGGCTGGCATTTTTGTTTTGACCTTGTGATACCTGGTTCTGAGATCCCAGCTAATCCCACCTGGACTTCTGACCTGCGATTATGTGAGCTAATAAATGGGTATTGTTTCAGCCACAAAATTTGTGGTATTTTGTGATAACAGAAGTTAAAGATGAGTGCAATGTGTTTTTCAAATAACTTGTCTATATTGATAATATTCACAATGATTAGAATTTAATTTTATCTCATATTGAGCCAAGTTTTTATTGTCCATATGAGGTTGAGAAGCAAGCACTTTATATGATAGTTGGGAAGTAAGTTACAGGTGAAAACTGATCTTGATGACCTTAATGAGAACTCCATTCTCCAAATAGTGCAAAATGATAATAAAATGCCATTATTTTGTTAATTTTGTTTTTTTTTTAAATTATAACAGTTGATCCAGGAATCTGTAATTAACAGTGATTTAATGCATGTTACCAAATGACTAGAAGAGAGATCAGATGTGCACATCACAAAGAAATGATTAAGTTTTGCAATGACAAATATGCCGATTACCCTGAACAAATCATCACACATTGTATGCATGTATTGAAGTAGAACTCTGTATACCATTAATACGTACAATCAATGTGTTTCAATTAAAAAAATTAACGAATAAATGATCTAGACTTGAATTGACATTATTTGTGTAGTTCTCTGAATTTTAAACATGTGTAGATTTGTGTCACAACCATAACCATAAGGATACGGTTTCATCACCCCCAACACTCCCTAATGCTCTCCTTATATAGCCGCTCCCTTCCCCTGCTCCTAAACCCAGGCAACCACAGATCTGTTATTCATCTTCATGTACAATGCACCCCAGATTCTGATTTCTAGTTTGTACTCTGCCCCTACAGTATGTTCAGTCTATGGTAAAGATCAGCAAACTTCCTTGGTCAAGAGCCAGATGATGAAAGTTTTAGGCTCCATGGGCAATGTTTTCTCTATCACAGCTTCTCAACTCTGCCAGGGTAGTGAAAAACCAGCCACAGACAATACATTGACTAGTGGACTTGGTTGCATTCTAATAAATTTTTAGTTACAAAAACAACTAACAAGCCATATTTGGCCCTTGGGTCATAATTAGCTTATCCATGCCCTAAGCACCATTTTATGTTTAAAGTTTGACACATTCACAGACAGAATAATAACGTTCTTCATACTGATGTCAGAGAAATTAACATCACCCTAGAGTTTCTCAAAAATGCAATTTTAATATTAATTTGCTTTAAAACATTATTGAACATACCCATTCAGTGATATTTTTGTCATCAGTATATGTCCATAATAAAAAATAAAATGGAAATTTGCTTTCCATGTAAATATTTAATAGTATTTACTAAGATCAGGCCAAGATGTTTTTGTAAAAGTATTTTCTCACAAATCTCCTCCACTGTCTGCATTCCTGACTCTCTGAATTATAGCATATATTATATGCTTTTATCTATTTTTATATCAACCAGCATCTCAGAAACACATGTCATTTTCCTATGGCTATTTAAGATATTAAGCATTATCAAAAGCTAGGTGAAGGGTAGGTAATAACTCTGTACTACTTTTGATAATTTTCTGTAAGTTTAAAATAGAGTCATGGAAATGGATGTTCTAAATTAAAATTCAGTTTTTGTTTGGAACGTACCATTCCAATTTTTTAAAAAAAGTTTTTGTCTTTTATTTTTGGTCTCAGAAAAGTTATTTTTATTCTTTTAGTTCTTAACTAATCTACATTTTCCAAAGAAACATCACAGTCAAAACTCTTTTTGCAACATTGTATTATATCCCAAAAGGAAAAAATGTTATATATATATATACCTTTTCACTTTCACAACAAAATGGTATTTTTAACTCACAATCAACACTGACTCCAATCATCGATATCTTCTTTTTCATCCTGAAAAACTCACATATGCATCTCAGTGCATCCCCATTCTAATTAATGACACCAGTTTGATGAAGTGCAGGATCCGAGGAATTGAGACCATAGGGTAACTCCACATCATTTTTTCCGATATCTTCTTTTTCATCCTGAAAAACTCACATATGCATCTCAGTGCATCCCCATTCTAATAAATGACACCAGTTTGATGAAGTGCAGGATCCGAGGAATTGAGACCATAGGGTAACTCCACATCATTTTTTCCCCAGTTAGTCATATGCAAATGTGGGGTAAATTTTGGAACTCTATAAATTCTCTGTAAAATCATTATGTCTAACTTATGTCAGCAAAGCTATTTTTCTCTGAAAAGAGTGAAGAGAATATTTTGAACACCACAAAAAATAGTGCACCCAGACAATGCCTGGGATAAGCAACAATTTCTTTGGTTTTTATAGGTCCCTTGATAGCCAAAAGTAATTAAAGAAGCTTCTGAGAAATCTCCAGGGAGAATCTGAAAACTGAGGAAGCCTACAGCTGTCTGTACAATGTTGCAATACTTGGCAAACTTAAGCAGATTTTTCAGAGTTGAAAACAGGAATTTTAGCGTCTTGATGCTGATGTTTAGAAAAAGATAATATACTTCTCAAGGCAACAAAGCAGATATGGATGAAAACAGCAGAGGAAAAATAGCAAGTTCCAGAACCTTCTGCCAGCATGGAATTCTGTGATGGTCTCGTGCATCAGTGTGAGTGCTTGGGATTTGCACACACACTCACACACACATACGCTTAATGTTACCAGTTTAAAAAGTAAAATAGCAAATACAGACTTGGAGACTTGTCTTGAGACTTGTCTCAGAACTCACATGAAATAACATATCTCTAAGCAGCAATAAAATGTTTCTATCCTACTTGGTCTGGAATATTGCAGTTATCCATTCTTTTTTTAGAATACTCTGTTTCTTCATCTCAGATCTGCTCTTCTCGTGAGCTGTTAAATCTGCTCAGTGCTTCGGTTACTTTCTTAAGAACTCATCCTGCTCTTGATCTCACCCATCTCTCACCTCTCAGCTCCCATCCTTCTGCTTCCTCTCCTTCAGAGCCACATTTCCACTGCGGTGCGTTTTCTCCATTCCCACACCTCCACTCAGCTCTCAATCCACCCAATCTGGTTTATATGTTTACTGTCTTCTAAGGTCATGTACTTCCTCTTTCTAGTAAGATTCTGTGGACAATGTCCAGTTTTATTCTGTATGAATTTCTACTAGTAATCACCATCATTCACCACCTCTCTCTCTCTCTCCCCACTTCTTATTCTCATTCATAATTTACCCTCTTCTGTCAGTCATTAAATGGTGGGCTCTTCAGGGGTCAGTCCAAATGCACCTTCCAACTGCAGTCTGTAATCTCTCTTGGCAAGCTCATCAGTTTTACATGGTTAGAATTATCACCTAGATGCAAAATACTCACAAAGCATTCATTTATTTATTCATGAATTCTACACTGAGTGCTTGGTAAGTGCTAAACAATGTGATGTCAGAAAACAAAACCGAATAAGGTGCCAGCTCTCATCTAGCATCTAAAACTTTTCTTAACTCCAGACCCATGTACCCATCTGCCTTCTTTATATCTTCACTTAGACATCTCATGACGGCTCACACTTTAACTTCTGAAGTCTCTCAAACTTAAAACTTCAATCCATCTCTGACACAAATGTGTTATCAGAAAACACCACAATTTCTTTCTTGTACTGTCCACCAGCCTCCTGATTTGTATCCCTGAATCCATTCATGCCATGGTCTACAAGGCCCTTCATGTTCTGTCCTATTCTTGCCACACCATGTCCTTCCTCCTATATCTGCACCAGCCATGGTGGCCTTCTTCCAGTTCTGAAAACAGGTCTCACACTCTTCTGTTTTACAGTATTGAATGAGTAGTTTCCTCTTCCTAGCACAAATCTTAACTTAATCATAATATCTTTATTTTTTTTTCTTTTTTTTTTTNACATCTGACAAAGGACTAATATCCAGAATATATAAAGAACTCAAACATCTTTACAAGAAATAATCATAATATCTTTAAAGAAGCCATATTTAACTTCTAACTTCGGTCAAATATCCCTGTATTATACCGTCATTCTATGTATCATTCTTCCACACTAATTAGCATAGGTGTAGTTGTACTTCTCTTTTGGATATTGTGATTACCTGATTAATATCTATCTCTCTTTCTGATACTTCAGTTTCATTATGGCAAGAATGATGTCTTTATTCACCATTATATCAACGCCTTTCAATGCCATGCCTAGCTAATAGTGAGAGCTGAGTAAACTGTTGTTGTGTGAAAAAAAACATGTGAATGAACAGAGTGATGATCACTTTGAATCTGAAATTGAATGACTCTATGGAGTTCATACCTTTCATTGAAAGTATTTCTGACTTTTGCTTTAGGTAACACTAAAATAAAATATTACATATTAACAATTTTGCTTCTGTGACTATAAGATATAAAAAACTGTATCCAATTATATGTACCACCAAGTATCTGCATGTGATAACACCTAAAAATTCCTAAAAGAAGTATGCAATGGAATACTATTCATCCCTAAAAAAGCAAACATATGTCATTTGCATCAACCTGGGTGAAACCGAAGGACATTATGCCAAGGGAAATAAGCCAGGCACAGAAAGACAAATATCACATGATATCATTTATATGTGGAATCTAAAAATGTTGAACTCCTAGAAGTAGAGAGTAGAATAGTTGTTACCAGAGGCTTGGGTGGCAAAGGGAGAGTTGTTGAGGGAAAGGGGAGACGTTGGTTACAGGGTACAAAGTTTCAGTTAGGAGGAATAGGTTCTGTTGATCTATACATAGCATGGTGATTATACGAGGGGTCTTCAAAAAGTTTATGGAAAGATTCATATTGTCATTTAAGTCCACTTTCCATGAATTTTTGAAGAACCCTTGAGGTTAGTAATAATGTGTCATATATTTCAAAATAGCTAAAAGTGTATTTCAAATGTTCTCACGACAAGGAAATGATAAGGATGTGAAATGATGGATATTTTGATTAGCTTTATTTGATCATTCCACAATGTATACGTGTATCTATTATTATTATGTATAAATTAAAAATAAAGTTATTATCTATGAATTAAAAATAAAATAAAACTTTTTAAGAAAGAACTACTAAGCTTATCAATATGAAGTATGTAGAACAGCTGAACTAAGCATGTGGTGCTGGGATCATCACAGATGTGAACGTATCATAGATCGTATTCTGTGGCACTTAAACTGGTTGAAACTCTCAGAGGATAGCTGCAGTCAGTAAGGAACAGAGTACACATGGGAAGGAGAAAACAAATGTGTTAGATATAACAGAACTTAATACATCATATTTCATCATTAAGTGGAAAGAAATAAAATAAAACCTTTAGGGTACTACAAGAGAAAATATTGTATATTTTGTAGTTTATAGGAAATAATAATCTGAAAAGGTGCCAGAGATGTGTGGTCTTCTTCATGTCCCAATTTAATATAATTCGTCCTTGTAAATCATTCTAGCTCATTTTATACATAAATAGTTGATTCTCAAGATATTTCAAATAAATACATCCTTAACTTAATTGTCACCTCTATATAATAAATATTTAAGTAAATTAATGAGTACTGTTAATAAATAAAAGTTTTTTTCAAAGTTTTGATGCCTTTATTAAAGCTAATATTTTAATTTAAGACATAAAACCCCAAATAAACAGAGATCTTTAGTCAAGGTATGATAGTAGCTGAGGTGTTTTGGCTCAGAAACTCTATTGAGATGTTCAATTTAATTACTTAATAATGAAATGTCTGGAGGTTTGAGGAAGAGGATGAATGATGCTCTTATTTCTAAAGTTCAGTGTTTAAAAATATAGTGGTTTTTTTATACAAAATTATTTGCATTAGAAATTAGAGAGAAAATTGGGCTGGCCCAGTGGCGCACAGCTACAGTGCGTCACTTGGGAGCACGGTGGCGCTCCCGCCGAGGGTTCGGATCCCACATACAGACCGGTTCCCGCTCACTGGCTGAGCGAGGTGTGGGAGCAACACCGAGGGTTGCGATCCCGTTGCCGGTCCTGGTCCGGTACGGGCGCGACACTGAGAGTTGCGATCCGTTGCCAGACACGAAAAAAGAGACAAAAAGGAAAAAAAAAAAAGAAATTAGAGAGAAAATAAATACAACAAAATAGAAATTGAAAGTAAGATTAGAACAAAGGAATGTCTTACCTTTAAGAAAACTATGTTGTTATATTTAAATCTAAGTCCATAAAAATTCTAGGCATTTATACTAATAAGTCTCTATCCCAAATTGTTACATTGAATGATGATTTCACCTGACCAATATGGGTGTTGTTTTGTGGATATGGAAAATGGAAGTTGAGGAGGACATTGTGGGCTAGCAATTCCTGACCTCATTCCCGTATGTCTTTTTATAAAATACAAAATTCTTGAGGTATGGATGGCTCATGTACACCTGAGAGC
>NW_007728982.1:202485-203490 GCF_000696425.1 Galeopterus variegatus | reverse complement strand
TATGTCTTTTTATAAAATACAAAATTCTTGAGGTATGGATGGCTCATGTACACCTGAGAGCTCCATAAATATTCAAATTTTCCAGGAGAAATACTGAAAGAAATACTGGGAAGAAATACTGAAATACTGGGAGGAAGTCAAGAACAACGAAGTAAAACCTGTGTGGAAAACAATTTCCAGTACTACCAGATGAATCCAGGGTTGTTGTGTTTTTTTTTTCCACTTTTACATGTCACCTTACAATTAGTATGCTTGCAAAGTGATTTGATGAGTTTCCTTTTCTTTCTTTCCTGCAGTTGAACCAAGTAAAGGGAGGGAAATGATTTCAGGCCTGCTGCTAACTCTTCTTTTCCCAATAGTGTAAGGTATACGATTGACATATTAGAGTAGAGTCCACTTACATCTTCAAGTTTCATTAAAAAAGCATCTCTTAAGAAAGTTAGTAAGGAAATATTGGTATGTTCCATTATGACAATAGTATCTCAGGAAACTGCTCCAGAAATTCTAACTAAATATATTAGGCAGATGCTTGGTTATCATAGAGTTATAACAGAAATGGTCTGATATGCAATATACTAAATTGTACTAGTTTGTGTGGTCTCCTTATCATCAGAATTATTTGTCCATGGTGGAACAGAGAGCATATACTTTATATACTCTCTTCCTGAAGGGGCAATTTATATTATTTGTTTACACAGAGAAGGTGCTTAATGCATTTGTTAATTAGCTGGATTTAACTATTTCCCAATGTTTATATACTTCAAAACATCAAGTTGTACATGATAAGAACATACAATGTTATGTGCCAATTAACATGCACGTGAATTTGCATGCAATAAAATCATTATTAAAAAACTACTTTACTGGAGAATTACGGTATAATGCTCTAGTGATTAAAACCTCCTTTCATAAATAAATTAAGGTAACTTAGTATTATAGGCTGTTATGTAAATTATCTGTTTATGTCCATGAAATATTACCATTTTCACCCATGCTTGCTTTAAA
>NW_007728982.1:193554-201841 GCF_000696425.1 Galeopterus variegatus | reverse complement strand
ACACACAGGGTATTAAGAAAGGTTCAACAACAAAAAGGAAAATAAAAATAAATAAAAAATAGTGCCTGTGCCAGTTGTCAGGTGACTTTCTCTCAGCTCCAAGCCAATCCTTCATGGTCCTTCTTGTGATACTGGAGCTGGATGAAATAACATTTCTCCTTTGCCAGTAGTGGGCACTGGATGGTCACTGCAGGTGGAAGAGGCTTCTCTTAAAGCTCCCTAAGTATCTTTGTGCTGCTTCTGCTGTCAAAGGGACACCAAGTGGCACTAATCTTTCAGTCTGTCAGTCCTGGTTCACATTTTAGACTTTCTCTGACAGTACGAGTTTTCTTGCCTTTGGCTGTCTACTTTCTTATCTCGGCATGCCTGTATCCTGGCAGAGGGTTTCCTCCTTGCCCAGCTCAGCCTGTTGGCTCAATTAAACCAGCCGAGCCCACCTGCATTCTAGTAGAAGAATTCCAGATTTCCGGTTCTGCCTGCCATATCAGACCAGCTTGGGGGGAACCTAGTGAGCTTCCTGCTATCCATTGGACTGCAATCGCACCTTCCCCATTGAGGTGTGAATCAGACTTCCAAGTTTGTTCATACTTGGGTATTTCTCACAGCCCTAGGACATTCTTTAGTGTTCTGTCCCATCTCTTCTTAGCATTTAATCCCCTGTAAATAATTACTAATTTTTTTATATTAAATCTTCCCTGTTCACATTACCATGTAGCTTCTAGTCTAGACAGTCCTGATCAATCTGTTTCCTACAATGTGAAAATCTCTTATATCTATGAGGATAAAACAATGATTGAGATTATTACTAAGGTAAGAATGGTTGATCAGTCTGCTACCTGTGTATGCATGGTATGTTCCCTATTATGGATCCTGAATCATTTAAGAATCAATATAAATTAGACATATGGTACATAATTACTTTAGAATATTTACTACAAAATCCTATATATAATCGCTGGGAATATCAGAGGTAGACCTCACTTCTTGGGGAAATTCACTTATGTAATTGAGCAGCTCGATCACTCAGTGTCAGGTATACTACTCTATAAATTGTATCTAATGCCATTACTTCCATTTGCGTACTGGATTACATTCTCTTTTGTCCACTCAAGTAATTCCCTCCAGCAATTTTCTCTTCTTATCTCTTGCATCATCATTTTCCCCTCTTTAGTAGGTCATTTCCATCAGCAAACCTACATGCAATAATATACCCTATCTTAATAAATAATATGCCCTATCTTAACAAATACCTGAATTAGTTATAATGGCTGTCCTTTGGCTCCATATCTTCCTCCACTTATCACTCCATTTCTCTGCTCTCCACTGCAAAAAAAAAAAAAAATGTTCTCGAAAATATTGTCTGCACTCATGGTCTCACTTTCCATTTATTCCCACCTCTTCTCCTCTCTTGCATTTACACTTATTAAGCTCTAATTCTTCACCTGCCCCTGCCCAGGCCATCTACAGTCTCCATGTTGCCAAAGCTAATGGAAAATTCTCAGATCTCTTCTTGGTAACTTTTTAAACATCTTTCACACAGTTTATTACTCTCTCCCTTTCAAAACACTTTCTCTTTGGCCTACAGAATATAGCACTCTACTCAATAGAGTATATGATTTACCTCTTCCTCACTGTCCACTCCTTCTCAGTCTACTAGGGATTCTTTACTGACCCTTAAGTGTTAGGGTGCCCAAGACTAATTTATGGGACTTCTTTTTTCTTCTCCTTTTGCTTACTTATGAGGCAAACATAATTCATTTTATAAACCCGAAGACTCACATATTTATGTTTTTAGTCTTGAACTCACTTTGGAACTCCAGTCTCATACTATTGTCTTACTAAACTCACTTAGAGGCTTAGAAGCATCCATTTATACATCTGAAAGGATCAGCTCCCAATATCAACACCGTGGGAAATAGTAATAAACTAAACTGTGAAGCACTTATGATCACTTAGATGTTCTTCTCTTCAATGGTGAGAAAGCTCCTTTCTAATTCCACTCTACACACAAATGGCATCTGAAATACAACTGAACATTGAACTTTATGAAACAGCTGATAGTCTGACTATCATTTAATTGGACACCATGAATTCTATAAATCCCTCTTCTGGATAATGCAATAATCTTAGTCTCTCTGAATTCCAATGTTGATTGATGAATAATCCATGGAAAAACTTTGAGTATTAAGAAAGAGCTGATGGCATTGATGAGTGTGGCTACTTAGTAACTTAGAGAAAGTAGAAAATAAACCTTGGATTTACCCATATGTCGATGAAGTTTACCTCTCAGCCTCCAAATTCTTGAAAGAAAAGAGAAAGAGAGATAGAGATAGGGCAAGGAGAGAAAGGAGAAAGAGAGAGAGAAGGACTGAAAGAGACATCAAGTCTGAAATTCAGTCCACCATTGCAATCTTTCCTATTCTGCTCTATTGCCTCCACCCACCTTCTGTTGTCTGTTAGGTAAGGGGATTAAAGTAGGGGAGCACCATGGGTGCTTGGAAAGAAGCTAAGGAACAATCTTGTCATAAGCACTGGAGTACCAGG
This sequence comes from Galeopterus variegatus, assembly GCF_000696425.1. Classification (NCBI taxonomy): domain Eukaryota; kingdom Metazoa; phylum Chordata; class Mammalia; order Dermoptera; family Cynocephalidae; genus Galeopterus; species Galeopterus variegatus. Next base: position 199,297 of record NW_007728982.1, on the reverse strand, counting down.
TTCTGGCATTTCACAAAAGGATGACAAAATTAATGCTGCAAAGTAGTTAAGTAACTATTGTGAACATACTTTTGGAAATGGCTTGCTAAAAAATTTCTGTAACATTCTCCTGCTCCCCTTTTCCAATTACATGATGAATAATCAAGGGATTATCTAATGTTATCCATTTATTTAACCATTATTCACTCATCAGAAGTTTGTTGATCACCTACTACATGTAAGGCAATATGCTTGTACCTATGCTAAAGAAAGTTAAAAAAAATTAGGAAGCATATATTGTAAATACACAGTAAAATTCCAGTTTCCACTGACATAATTCTTGAACTTTAGAAGTGATTTGGTTAAATAAAGAAATAAGATGTAGAAGTATTACTTATATATTATCTGATTCTTGTTTATCCAACAGATAATGTACCAAGATAAAAGGTGAGACTTCTGAATAAATATGAAAGGATTCAATGTGCACTTGATATTGAATCTAAAACAAAATAATTCTTTGTCATACTTGTGCCCTTCATATGGATAAGAAGATATGAATGTTAGCTTTACATTTCTACTTTGTTAAGCATCCCAACATAAGGAGGGTCAAGGGTTGCTAACCACCCAGGTACAAGCTGGCATGAAACACAGCTTCCCCATGACAGTTTACATTCCCCGCCTTAGCAAATCAGGGAAAATACAAGTATGAATGCTAGTGCCAACCATTTAATTCTACAATGTGATTTGGGCAAAGACTAACAAAGACAGAAACAAAATCAGCCCTTCCTCTCACATGCACAACCACTGCCACCACATGACTGAACTGCAAACCAATGCAGTTACTTAAATTCTGGGGAAAAACTAATGAGATGGAAACAAACAAACAAATAAAAACAAATGCAGGCTCTTCTCCACTTCAGATTGCCGAGCCCTATTTACACCTCTTATGGATTTTACATTACCCTAATCTGTCTCTCCCTGACTTCAATTTCTCACTAACGCTTTATGTCAAACTGCCTCCATTCACCTAATGAAAACATAAAAATTGTTAGATATTTCTGTCACATTAAACTATCCAAAATCATGCCTAAATCTTAAAATTAATTTCTGGACCCACTGTCTCCTGCCTGGACCATTTACCCACCTTTCCTAATTACGTGTGCTAACAAAGCCTGCCCAGAGATGCCATCCGTGCACCGCATGGCTCTGTATCCTGCACACCACTCAGATTCAACACACTGTATGCTCTTCATTTCTCGGATCTGGTGAACTCAGCTGAGTCCTAAGCGACTCAGAGCACTATTTTTAATAAGAAGAGAAATCAAAGGACCTGAAAAAGCTTGGTCTTGATTTTTATTTCTAACTGATTAGTATAGACCCAAAGAGATGCCCTATTGTTGCATTAAAAGAGAAATGTCTGAATCAAAAATAAAGTCAGCTTAAATTATTTAGCCAGACTACGGCTTTTGAATTTATGTGCTAAAAGCATACTTGTCTATGATGACTTACTCAAATTCTTTCTCATACATAAAACAATTTTAATGCATTTATTCCATTTCTTTATTTTTTTCAGATTTTTTTCCCCACTTAACTCTATGACAGGACATTTTGAGCCAGATATTAAAGTGTAATCGATTGATTGAGACTGTTCCATTTCATTCTTTCTAGAGCCAAACAAAGAAAATCAATCAAACTTCTAATCTTGAATTGTGTATTTGCATGAAGAACTCTGGGGAGTATTATTCACTTCAAAAGCAGGAGATATAAATCTATTTTCACAATAGTCATATAATAAGTTATACTGTCCATATTTCCAGGGCACTCCAGGATGATTTTTAAATGTCCATCTTTGAACTCTCATGATTAGACAATAAAAACCAAGGTTTATGAATATCAGTTGAGTCATTAGTATAAAACCCAAGCAAGATCAGCACTTACATGGGTGGAAACAATGAATTAAGTAAAAAAAAAAATTTTCAGCAAAATAAATAGGTCAATGGAGCTGAAGTTACCGCATTCTTCTCCTTCCCATATCTTAGTAAATCTGTAATGCCAACGGGGAAAAAATGTGGATTTCTGAATGGGTAGAGACATAAAACGTGCTGGAAAGAAACCACCACAACAAAGTGGAGAAGCAATACTAAATTGTCTAAGCGACACTCTAAATTCCCTGCAGAATTCTAAGAACCTGTTTGGCTTTAGATAATTAACCTTAAATCTTGGACGGTTTCTGAAAAACATGGGATTAATAAATACCTTAAAAGAAAGTTGAAGTATCAGTGAGTTGCCTATAAAATCACATTGAGATTGATAAAGTATAATGCGTGTGTGTGTGTGTGTGTGAGTGTGTAATTAATAGCCAGAATATTTTTGAAAGAGAGATTTATATACTTTGATTAATGGGACTTGGCATGACATAAAATGCGATACCAAACATGATCATTAAGGCTTATTATTTCCAGCTCCTGTTTATTTATCCACTATGTCCCCCCCCCCCCCCCAAACTTCTGTGCTTGAAAAGGCAGAATAAGATAATGGTTAAGGGGGTAGGTTCTGGAGTCAGACACAGTATCCTCATTCTGCCGTTGAGGCTAGAGAGGTTAATTACAGCTTTGTGAGACTTAAATTAACTAAAACATTTACAGTACATAAAAAAGTGTCTAGCACGTAAACATCAATAAATGTTAGCTCTTATTATTTTTATTGTCAGACTTTTAGTTCAGCCTCCAATCACTTCTCACTATTCTAGACTGTTGCAATAACCTTCTATCTGGAGTCAGTCACTAACACCAGTCTTGGCTTGCAAGACTTCCACTTATGGAATTAACAAATTCTCGAATTTATTTTATATTTCGTGAGACTTAGGTTAGTCCTTTCTAGTGCATTATAATAATACCTTCCCCTTTACCTCAGTAGCCTCATTTACATAAAGTAATTTGTTACAGATCTTAAAATAAGAATAAAAAAAATGGGTAGAAACATAAAACGTGCTGGAGAGAAACCACCACGACAAAATGGAGAAGCAATACTAAATTGTCTAAGCGATACTCTAAATTCCCTGCAGAATTCTAAGTAAAAGCCTTCTTTAAATGCATATACACATAAAGCAATCTTAATTCCTATGCGTTCTGGTACCACATTTTTAATCTAATTACAGTCTTTTAAAAATTAATTCATGTTTTAGTTTACACATATTGATTTTACATACTTATGGGGTATGGAGTTATATTTCAATACATGTGTACAATGTGTGATACTCTAATAAGAGTAATTATCATATTCACCTGTAAAATAACATTTGAGCTCCTCTCTTTTAGCTATTTGAGTGCATATAATAAATTATTGTTAATTATAGATGCTTAGCATTACTGTACATCACTAGAACTTATTTTTCTTATCTAGCTGTAATCTTGGCAGTGTCATTTTAAAAAATAGAAATAGCTTTAAATAATAAAATATATTAATATTTTTTTCTGGCAACATCTAAAAGAAAAAGAAATAGAAGAAAAAGAAATGTACTACTTCTCTTAATTCTTTTTCTCCTACATACTTTGGTATTCCTAAGAGCCCACAGCAATATACATTCATTTATTATTAGTGCATTTTTATTTAGAATGATCAGTCCTCAGTGTATTGGAGTTACAACTTAAAACAATCATGAATCCTTCTTTCAAAAAGTTATACTCTGTCAAACATTCTGATTTTAAATAAAGCTTTTGTGAAGTCTTACTCAAGTTAAAAATAAAAAAGAAGTTCTAAATGGATTCTAACTTAAAGATTAATGAAAGGCATGGCATGTGCTTTTCCAGATGGTAAAATGCCAAACACAATTCTGTATTCTTCCTCACTGTCTTCTCTATTTGTTTTTATTTTTTCCAAAATGTTTCAAGGAAGTCATAGTGACTCCTCAAACAGCATATATCCATATATTTATCTGGAGTTTCCCTGATGGAATTTCAGTTGGTTCCCAGCGGTCTGAATCTAGGTTTTTAAATGGTTTGCTAAAATTAACTCTGGAATAAAATATGTTCCTTCTCCTATGGTATTGCCAGCCCTGCCTCGAATATTGAAATAAAGAGTTTTGCCTCTGTCTGTGAACTTCATGATATTACAGCACAAATTATGATCAGGGTATTTCCATGGAGCTGGAACATCTGCCAAGAGAGAATGACTGGTATTAATGTGATGAAAATGTATCATTCTCTTTTTCTGTTAAAATAAAAAATAAAAATCAGTAAACCTGTTTTGATTAGATCAGAACTGATTTCATGTAAAGGAAAACGGGCCCTTCCACTGAAATTTCTTCCATTTACTTATGTCCTAGGTTGATTCTTCTAATGTTACATCTTCAGTGTTTTCTTCATCTTGTACTTCAAAAGCACAGCGTTGTTTTGAGGACAGAAAACAAGGGACCTGAGAGGAAACCCAGACAGGATGGGTGGAGTGGGATAAAAAGTTCAAAGTGTGCTAGCTGGATCTCACGGCCTCCAGAGAGAAGTCGAAAAGGCCAGAAAACTAGTGTGTTGCCATTAATTATTGAGTAGACATCTTAAGAGGGTTGCCTCCACAAGATATATTGATCCCTCATTTGGAGCAGACATATTTTATCTCCTGTGCTTTACCGGCGACTCGACCATTAAGGCTGCTCTCTAATTTGCTTTGGCTCTGACAATGTTCGACCATTAGCACAAATACTCAGAATTGTGGCTAGTTTTCAAGAGATTGAGTTACTTTAGAAAACACTGCTCTGCATGAATTTATCCAAAAATGCAAGTTTTCCAAAGAGATGTGAAATTGGGAATGATTTTCCCTAAAATGATGAATAAAATTTTATGATTTATGTTTCCATATCCCATGGTTGAAAATGCCAGTGCCTTTCCACTATCCATGAAAATGCACGTGTCATTCAAAATAGAGTGGGCATGGGCTGAACACAAATATTGACTAAATACGGCAAGACTATGCAAGGAACATTTTCCCTTAAAGTTACAGAAACTACACAGAAAGAAATAAATCAGTGACTTTAACCCATGACACAGAAGCCATGTTCATCACAAACACAAACCTTCCATCTCCTCCCTTCTTGGCATGTGCTCCCTACTCTAGAGATTCAGATTTTTTACTAAGTAGAAAGCTCATGCTATACCTTCCTTTGCATATCTACTGGTGTTTGAACTGCGTAAAACATTCCTGTGATGGTTTCTTCCATATGTGTAAATGCACTGCAATGGTGCAAATCCCAAAACACGACAGCAGTTGGTGGAGGCAAAAGGAGCTTCTGTACAAAAGGAGACATCCTCGCAGCAAGCCAGCAAAGCCTCCAGTTAGACATGCTTATGTCACTACCCAAAGAAGAGATTTGTCTTAGGATTGACGTGAATCAGCGCACTGGCTAGTTGTAGATCTAGGGAATTTCAAATAGTAGCATGGACGGTCATTGAAACCAGGGACAGCGCATAACTTTGGTACTGTGAAGAAAAAATGAGTCATGGAATGATTTCAAAGAGATAATTAAAAGGAAAAAAAAAAAAAAAGTGAAAAACCAGACACCAGAATAACGTTTGATTTAAAACAAAGCAGTAATAATTCTAAAACATAAAGTCAAAAGCCATAATGCTACCTAAAAATGAAACTCAATCACATAGTTTCAGCTTTCCCCATAACAAAAAATAACAAAAAGGAGGAACAGTTCTTACAGAAACTCTTGCAGATAAGAAGTTTACAGATAAGATGGTGAAAAAATGGAAAATCATTCTAATTCTGT
>NW_007728982.1:190331-192334 GCF_000696425.1 Galeopterus variegatus | reverse complement strand
AAATTAGATACTACTGTACAACCCTTGGGTTAAAGAAGAAACCATAAGAAAACTCAGAAAACACCCAAACCTGGAGTACAGTAAGAGTACACACAAAATGTGGTATCAAAGGAATTTAAAACTTTGAATACATTGTTGGAAAAATCAAATGCAAAAAAATGAATGGGCAAATCATTTAACTAGAACAGGAACTGTGTAATCAATCCAAAGAATGAAGAAAAGATTCAGTGAAAAGGAGGGAAGAAAGCAATGAAATGAGGAACATAATTGTGATCAAAAGCGATACATAATAAAGATTAAAAAGCAAAAGGTTTTGGGCCGAGCCCGTGGCACACTCGGGAGAGTGCGGTGCTGGGAGCGCAGCAGAGCTCCCACCCCGGGTTCGGATCCTATATAGGGATGGCCGGAGCACTCACTGGCTGAGCGTGTGGTGCCGCCAGTCTCAAAAAGGACACACACACACACACACACAAAAGCAAAAGGTTTTTAAATAAACAGATTAAGAGGAGAGAAGAACATCTGGAAAGACTACTCAAAAACATACAAACAAACAGAGAATATGGAAACAAAATATAAAATGTTAAAAGCTTAAGAACACAAAGAAAATAGAAATGATCAAAATAATAAAAATGTATATCCATGTATTTGAACACATATTAACAGACAAAAACACCCCAAAGCAATTCAAATGCTAAAGATTTTACACAGACGCACATACAATGTCTTCTTAAGGGTTACTGCAGTCAAATTAACAAAGAATAATTAACCCTTGTAAAACATAATTTATTACAAAAATGTAGCCATTAGTTCAGTTTATCTTATTTCTTTATATGTTAGGTAGTATCATGCTAATTTTTAAATGACAGAAGAAGAAAATCATAGATCTATTTTACTTTTAAACATTAATTTAAATTCATAATATTGTATTTGGAATATTTTCATTTGATGGTGCATGATAAAATGAATGGTTAAGTATATTCAAGAAATGCAAGAGTAGTTTAATGTTAGAAAATCTGTCAATAAAATTCAAAACATTAATGAGTTAATAAATTATATGATTACTATTTCAACTGACAGAGAGAAGGTATCTGATGAAACTCAACACTTTTTTCTTAAAGCTCAGAATGCACAAATAGGATAGAAGAAAGCTTACTTGATAAAAGCTATATACCAAAATATTTTTTAAAAACCTCATATAAACAGTTTAGATTAACTCATGTCTTCCGAAAACAAGATCAAAGGATATTTACTATCACTTTTATTTTTCAATATAGAATTGAAAGCCCTGACCAAAACAATACAATAAAAACAGGTGATATGAAAGGAAGAAGGACAATTTTATTTGCATTTGATATGATCCTCTACAGTGAAAATTTAACAGAATTAAAAAGCAATCTCTACGAATCAGTATGGGAGTTTAGCAAATCTGATGATACATAATCAGCTTACAAAGATTAATAGTGGTTATTTATAACCAGAAAATATACTATAATGCAAAATATTATTCATAAAAAANCTTGCAGATAAGAAGTTTACAGATAAGATGGTGAAAAAATGGAAAATCATTCTAATTCTGTGTGTGTGTGTAAGTCTTGCTTTAAGGCAATGCAAATGTATTGTTAGATAGGCAAGTACTCAGAAAACTTAATTCACGTGTTTTTCATGTAAAAACAGTACTTAAAGAGATCTTTTAATTAATAAAGCTGAAAGATCAAAATGTTAAAGTTGTTTATAAAATGATTGGCAGTAATATTGAAATTAGGAGAGCATAAAAAGTCTGAAAGATTTTTGAAAATGTCACTTGAATACGTAGTGTGAGAGGCTTTTGTTTTCCAGTAAGGTGATAAACCGGCACTGGCAGTCGACTGCCTCCCTTGCTCCTCTGTGTGGCAGCAACAGAGCTCAGCATAAGGGTGATGGCTCCATCAGACTAACACAGAGCTGGGACAAACTCTGAGCAAGAAAATCCCAGCAAACTGAAAAATCAACCAAAGAATAAAAAA
>NW_007728982.1:184722-189964 GCF_000696425.1 Galeopterus variegatus | reverse complement strand
TATATATATATATATATATATATATATATATATATACACACATACAAATACATATAAACACGTGCACACATATACATATATACACACAGAAAATAAAATCTGGATAGCTCAATTAATGATGTTTACTCTCTCTAAGCTGTAAATAAGAGTGCATACTGACCTCACATAATACGCAGAGATGAGATCCTCACAGATTAAATATCCTATGTAAAAGCTAAATGCTAAAATACAAACATATTAGCAAAAAGTCAGAGAATATCTCTGTCTTCTTTGGCTGATGAAGAACTTCTTAAATAAGACCCTAAACACACAGTACATAAGGCAAAACATTGACTAAATAAAATTAAAAATATCAGTGTGACAAAGGACTAAGAATTTTTGGAAAATTTGGCAGAAAGTCTGGCTGTATCAAAAAGCATATGTTAAAAATATGAAAAAAATAAAAAATAAAAAATAAAAATATTTTAAAATTCTATAAATTAACTAGAAATGATATAATAGGAATTTGAGCATAGGCTACTCATATTCAGGGAAAGTGTAATGACTAATTTCATAATGTGATGGTCACTCTGTTACTGAGAAAATTAAAAAATAAAACAATATTTTTGTCCCTCAGATTATAAAAAAAATTGTAAAGTTAGGTATGACCAGATGTTGGCAACCATGGTAAAGCAAACCTCATGTACTCTGGATGAGAAGCAGTTCTTCTAGAACCTTTCCAGATCATTCTCATGAAACTTAAGAAATACACTTCCAAAGGTACACAGTGATTCAACAATACCATATAGAGATATAATCCTTGAGAAACCCTCCTGTACACTTCCATAAGGAGCTGTGCACCTCAATGACCACTGCACTATTGTCTATGTTAATGAGGTGTTGCAAGCACTGGGTTTTTATTTCATAAATAAAATATTGAATTTATTATGTCCCAGGCTCTGTTCAATTCCATCTACACAGTAAATTATTTTTCAGCACTATGGAATATTTTCCAGCTATTATAAACAGTGAGCTGCAAGTTTAGAGACCTCCATAAAGAGACGTTAAGTACATAGGGTTGAGTTTTAAAAATTGTGTCTGTGTGTGTGTGTGGGAAACACCCCTCCCATAAAATTTGGAAACAAGGATACACTATACTATAAGAATAAGACTGCATATAATCGCGATTTATATACCTGGGCAAGTAAATGCACAGGACATGTCGGAGTGCGTTTAATGGGACATGGAAAGAGGAGTGGTGACCGCAGATCAAAAGGAAAGAAGGAAAACCAAAGCTAAAGGGAGGCGGCACTTCAGAATGACAGGATGGCGCGAAGAGCTCTTCGGCTCATCATCTTCCTGGCGGAACAGTCGTACCTTGTAAAAACTATTTAAAATAAACAAACAAGTACTTAAAGTCTCTGGATATTGCCCCAAGGGCATGCAGCAAATGGAACAACATTTATTCAAGAAAATTTATCAACCTCTGAAAGGCAGCAGGAGTCCGCGGCATTGGAACCCGCCCTCCCTTCCCTGCTTCTCGGCTCCAGTGCACGGGCGCGGACTCCCGCTGTCCTCTGCCGCCGGCCAGGCTTAGTTTTCTCCCAGGGAAGGACAAGCCACCAGCACTTCGGATCCCCTCACCTCCAGCTGGAGAAGTTCCAGTCTAGGCAAGCATGACCAAGAGGTTTGGGGCTTTCGTCGTCCCTCCAGCTCCCACGTGCAGAGCGGAAGCTCTAGCCCCGCGTGGCAGCCGGGGACACTGGGTCCCGGCTGACAGGGCCGGATTTCCAAAGCAGTAAAGAAGACCCGGGAAGACGAGGGGCCGCCACTTCCACTCAGCACTCCACCCGCACACGCCCCTGCCCCCACCTCTGGAGAAGGGGAATAAGGAAGAACTTCCCAGGGGGGAAGGAAGCTCATTTAGAAAGAGAGCTGAGTAGATTGCACCAAGTGGACTGACTTTACTTGGAACAGAGTTTGGGGAAGTTCAAACCGAGGCGTTGTCAAAACCAATAACGACGTTCTTGGTCGTGAGCAATTCAGAAGATGCCGGCATCTCCACACAAAGTAGCAGCAAGTGGAAGAGTCGACCACTAGAAGCGTAGCAGGGGGAACCAGGGCAGGAGACCACTGAGAAGAAACGCCCTGGGGACGTTTTGATGCCTCAAAGACTGGCATCAAAGACCATCACTTGCAAAGGGGCCTGGCTTTAACTTAAAACTGTGGAGCAATTATGCGCAGGGTATTGTTTAAAACAATAATCAAAGAAACCCCAGCTAAAATGACAGTAACCCCCGGTGGTAGAGCTCATGTCTCAGCTGTGTCCTCTGAGGAATGATGTCAGAGTATGTACAATGTAAGGGAAACAGACTTCATGGAACTAGTCCAGCCATTAGTCCAAGTCATTAAACAAATAAACAAGTAAACAACAACAAACAAAAGCCAGACCTTGAGAGATGGTTCAGAATCCACAATTGCTGCAATGTATTATCCAAAATGACCAGATTTAACTCCCTCTTTCCTGATCTTCTGTTTAGCTTCTGGCTGGTCTGCCTTTATTGCTATCACACTGAACTATCAGCTTTCGATAAGTGCTAAAGTGATTCAACCCATAACAGTTAGCTTATCCAAAATCAACTAATGCAAAATCAAATAATAACAATACACTGCATCAGTAGAATAAAGGATAAAAAACACATGATTATTTCAATAGACAAAAGAAAAAAAGACATTTGACAAAGTCAACACCTTTATGACAAAACACACCCACACACATAACATTAAACACATAAGGAATGAAAGGGAACTTGAGAAAGTCATAGAAAGTTGAGGAACCTTATAAAGGGCATCTACAAAACATACAAAAACAGCTAACATAATGGACAATGGTGAAAGATTGAGCACCTTCCCCTTAAAATCGGGAAAAGAAAAAGGATGTCAGCTCTTGCCACGCATTTTCAATATCATACTGGAAGTTCTAGTCAGGGAAATTAGGCAAGAAAAATAAAGAAATGAAAAGCGTTTAGAATGGAAAATAGGAAATAAAATCATTGCTATTTGTAGAACACAAACTTCCATGTAGAAAATCTTAAGGAACTGTCTAAAAAGTGATTAGAATTACTAAACAACTTTAGAAAGGTACAAGATGCAAGATCAATACACAAAAATCAATTTTACTTTTATACATGAGCAACAAACAATTCAAAAATAAAATTTTAAAAATTCTATCCACAATAACATACATAAAAATGAAATAGTTAGGAATTAATTTAACAAATGAAATGTGAAACTTATACTCTGAAGACTATAAAATATTGTTGAATGTAACTAAGGAATCAAATAAATAAAAAGAAACCCCATATTCATTATTTGGAATTTTTAATTTTGTTAAGATAGCAATATTCTTCAAATTTAATCACATTTTAATTTTCAATAAGGATGGCAAGACAAGTCAATGGATAAAGAATATATATGTATTTTTTAACAAATCGTACTGGGACAACCAGATAGCCACACTCAAAAGAGTGAAAAATAGACCTCTTCTTCATACCATGTAAAATATCAACTCAAAATGTATCAGAGACCTAAATGTAGGAGCTAAAATTATAAAAATGTTATAAAAAATACAGAAATAAACATTTGTGACCTTGTGTTAGAACAAATCTTATATATGACACCAAAAGCACAAGTAACAAAAGAAAATAAAATAGGAAATTTGGACTTAATCTAAATTGATAACTTTTGTGCTGCAAGAAATACTGTCAAGGAAAATACTTTCAAATCATGTGTCTGAGATGAGACTAACATCTGGTATGCTTAAGAAACACAATTCAATAATAAAATGCTAAATAACTCAAGAAATGGGAAAAGGATTTAAATAGATATTTCTTTAAAGAATATATATAAATGCCCAATTAGCACATGAAATTCTGCTCAACATTATTAGATATTAGGAAAATACAAATCAAAATTACAGTGAGAAATCACATTACACACACTAGGATATCTGTTATAAAAAAGACAGACAAGAAATGCTCATAAATGTGTGGAAAGATCGGACTCCTTGTGTTTTCCTTGTTGGAGTGCCACGTGGTGCAGCTTCTGTGGTAAACAGGCAGTTCCTAAAAGATTAAGTGAGGAGTTACCACGTGAACCAACATTTTCCTCATAGCATATAACCAAAAAATATAACAACAACAACAAAAACATATGTCCACACACCTCAGATTATCCTAGAGGAAAGAAGAAAAAGCTGAGCTGAAAACAGTATGCCAAGCTTTTCTTCCCAAACATAATTCCAATTACATAATTCACTCTAAATGATTACTGTAAAGGGGTAGAAAAAGGCTGGGAGTGTCCTTAGGGAATAGGGATTAAACACATTATACTTTTAGCAATTATATTTTAATTTGATATTATTTTAATTTCCTTTTCTGTCTTTATAAATATAAGTTAAAAATAAACTTTGTGCTCTTACTAAAATAAAATATATAGCATAATGCAATTTTTATAAAATTATTTCTAACACTTTATCTGTTTTTATTTGTTGAAATTATCTCTAATAAATTCCACCTAATATATGATGGTGATCATTTCTGGATGGTGGTATTGCAAAAAATTTTAAAACAGTTCTTTGTTTCTGTTTTAAATTACATAATTGTTTTAACAATAACAATATATTATTTCTATAAAACCAGTAAAGTTACTTTTTAAATTCTTTCTAGACCATATTTCATGCTGAAATTAGAGCATTCATTACAAAATTTGATCAAAATATGCCATTCATCTTTGAATAGTTTGATGAATTCCCACTTCTTTTAACATAGCCTACAATGTCTGCAACACACTGATATCACCTCTTCATTTTAAACTGTGCTTACCATGTTTTCTCGACCACAGCAACTGCTATAAGAGCCACAACGTAAGATTGGGCACTACACAATCCATGCATTCATACACATTGGTACTCACACCGGTTTTCCTTCACTTTTTCATGTTTTTTTGGTTATTTCTTTTATTTTGAAATTTATAAAGAAAAGAGGTTTATTTGGCTCACGGTGCTGGGACAGCTGCATCTGGCACTGGCCTCAGGTTGCTTCTCCTCATGGCAGAAAGCAGCAGGTGGCTGGAGGGTACTAGCAGATCACTCACTGAGAGGAAACAAGAGACAGAGAGAGAGGGGAGGTGCCAGTGTCCTTTAAACGACCAGCTCTCTTGGGAACTAACAGAGGCAGAACTCCTCACTACCCCCCCCCCCCCC
>NW_007728982.1:180696-184037 GCF_000696425.1 Galeopterus variegatus | reverse complement strand
CCCCCCCCCCCCCCCCCCCGGAGGAGCATTAATCCACTCATGAGAGATCTGGCCCCATGACTCAAACCACTCCCAACAATACCAAGTTGGGGATTACATTTTGACATGACCTTTGGAAGGGACAACATATCCAAACTCCATCAGTCCACCCCTGGCCCCCCAATACTCATGTTCCTCTTACATACAAAATACAATCATTTCACCCCAATTGTCCTAAAACTCTTAGCTTGTTCTAGCCCCAACTTAAAAGTCCAAAATCCAATGTCTCATCTCAGACTAAAGGCAAAACTCCTTCCAGCGTGAACCTGTAAAAACCAAACCAAATTTATCTACTGCCAAGATACAATGATGGAACAGACATTGGGTGCACATTCCCATGCCAAAAAGGAGGAATAGGCCAGAAAAAAAGGACAAACAGGCCCCAAACAAGTTTGAAACCCAGCAGGACAGACATTAAATCTTAAAGCTGCAAAATAATTTCCTTTGACTCCAAGTCCTGCATCCTGGACACAGTGGGAGATTTCAGTCCTCAAAGCCTCGGGCAGCTCCACTTCTAAAGCTCTGCTTGGTGCAGCCCACTGGGCTGCGCTGGTGACTGTGGCTTTTCTGGGAGGATGCTGCATATTGCTAGTGGCACTACAGTTCTGGGGTCATGGTGGTGGACCTGCTCCCATGGCTCTACAAGACATTGGCCTGGTGGGAGAGATTTTAATAATTCTGTTCTTTTGGCCTCTAACGCAGAAGTTGGCAAACTACATATGATACTCAAATCTAGATTTCAATTCCTGTCGTTACTGTTAATCTATGCATTGTCTATGGCTGCTTTCCCACAATAGTAGAGTTGAATTGTTACGAGAGATACCGTATAGCCCTCAAAAGCAAAAGAATTGAATACAGCCCTTCATGAAAAATTTTGCCATCCCTGAATTAAAATATTTTTGTGTCATTCTTCACCTACTAAAATATATTTATGATACACTTATCATTTCAACTTCAGCTCAAAATCACACACACATAAAAATCTTTTCCTAAATTTCCCCACCTAGGTTAAGCTCCAGCTATTTATGTGTATTAATCACGATTTATAAAAGCATTTTGTGATGTTTTGACATCTTGAGGGAACTAGCTGGCTGGGGAGAAACTTCCCCACCCAGGGTTAGTTAATTCCTAGAGATAAAAAGGGCAAACACGGCTTTTATATGCAAACCAGCCAATCCTGAGTTTATACCCCAACCTCCTTCTTTAACTCTCACATATCAGGCCAATATTTCCCCTGCCCTAAATGAACCCAGGGCCAGGAACCAGATAAGTAGATATCACCCCTATAGTCCAAGGCCCACCAAAACTATTCAAAGTAGCCAATCCTAACTCTGCCTTTCCTTTCCTGGGAAAACATAGCAAAGGTCTCAGCCATGCCTTCCCCTGGCTCCTTCTGCCTCCTCACCTCCCCTGGGGCTTCTCCAAGTGGCTGTGGTGTGTGGTGCGGTGAGCCCTTCTCTGGAAATGTAAGTAGTAAATTCTTCCTTCAATGGCATTAGCTTTTCCATGTTATCACTCTCTGACCTTTATGAATTAAAGTCCTGTGGGTACATTTTAATACATAATGGCCTCCAGGCACCCTGAATTTCTGCTTTGTAACATATCACATTTTTAATTTTACATATTTTGTGTGATAATTTGTTATAGTTGTTTGCTCTACTAGAATGTCTGCCAAATTTCACTTTCACTTCTCACTTTGTTCAAGCACCTAGCGCAGTGCTTGCCATGTGGAACAGGAAGACCATACTTTAAAATAAGTGCATAAATAAGTTTATATAAAATAGCAACAGGGATACTCCATATCAAGACTTTTGAAATTCAGGAAATATTTTACTCAGACACAAGGCTTTATTCTTAACTGCTATCTTAATTAAATAAAAAGTAGTGCAAATTAATCAGATAAAGAGTCAACATGTAAGAAGATAGACAAAAAACAAACCAAGCAAAGGAAAACTGAGAAAGGAAAAATATAATTTTAAAAATTTAGAAAACAAAAAGAATATAATTGAAATCTTATAAACTTATTTTTTAATTGGAAAAATAGTAAAATAGTCAAAGCTTTAGCATAATATCTCTATATTTTAAATTCTAAGATGCATATTTTCTCACTAAAGAACTGTCTTTTAGACCATGTGGTGCACCCGCCAGAGCCAGCCAGCCAGTGGAACCTCACAGCTCCACGTGCCCCCCCACCACCACCTTGGACCCAGGTGGGGGGAGGAGCTCCAGGCCCCACCCTGCTGCCCCGAACTGGTACCACAGAGATGAGTCCACTGTTGCCAGCCAGCCAGCAGAACCACGTGGCTCCACGTTGCCCCTCATCCTGCCTCAGACCCAGGGGGGAGAACCAGCCTATGGATCTGATCCACTGAGTTTGTCCGAACAGGAACCAAGTGTTTAACATAACCACCACCACATCTACTGTCAAGTAAGACAGTTCACCCCCCATCGTAGCAACCAAGGCCACTCCACAGCCAACCTCAGTGTAATAGAAGAAGCAAACCCCCTACAAAATGTCCAAGCATCAGCAAAAAACACTAGAAGTACAAACAATAAGGAAGAAATGACACCACCAAAAGGATACAGTAATGCCCCAAAGTCAGACTTCATGGAACAGGGAATCCTTGAAATGCCTAAAAAAGAATTTGGAGTAATGATCTTAAGAAAACTTGAAGAAATAAAGGAAGACTCACTTAGAGAACACAATGTAAAAAGAAAATCATCCAGAATATGAAGGAGGAAATCTACAAAGAGATTAATACCATAAAAAACAGTGTAGCAGAACATCTAGAAATGAAAGACTCAATGAAATAAAGAACACAAATGAGAGCTTGAACAGCAGGGTAGGGCAAGCAGAAGAAAGAATTTCACAGCATGAAGAGGGTCTTTTTCAAATAACTCAGGCAGACAAAAAAAAAGGGAAAAAATAAAAATAATGAGGAAAACCTAAGAGAGATAGCAGACAATCTCATGCACTCTAACATCTAAATTGTGGGTATTCCTGAAGGGCAGAAGAAGGGAAAAGGTATAAAAAACCTACTCAATTAAATATTAACAGAAAACTTCCCAGCTATAGGGCAAGAAACAGACCTTCAGATTTAGGAAAGTCAAAGGTCCCCAAACAGATTCAACCCAAAAAGGTCCTCCCTAAGGCATATTATAGTTAAATTTGCAAAGCTCAAAGACAAAGAGAGTATTCTACAAGATGCAAGAGAAAAGCATCAGGTCACTTATAGGGGAGCCCCCATCAAACTAACAGCAGACTTCTCAACTGAAACCCTACAGGCCAGAAGAAAGTGGAA
>NW_007728982.1:170312-180079 GCF_000696425.1 Galeopterus variegatus | reverse complement strand
AAAGAGAAAGAAGCTAAACCATTCCACCTTAAATCCCCAACTCACATTGAAGAAGAGAAATAAAAGGGGAAATAATGATCAAAAGATATTTAAACCACCTAAATAGCAATTAAAAGACAGGAATTAAACAACACTTCTCAATACCTACTCTAAATGTGAATGGACTAAACACCTCATTCAAAAGACACAGACTAAATGACTGGATTAAAAAGATAGACACAGTATATGCTGTCTTCAAGAGACCCACCTCAACTGTAAAGACACTCATAGACTAAAAGTGAAGGGATGGAAAAAGATATACCATGCAAATGGAAACCAAAAATGAGGAGGAATAGCTATTCTTATATTGCACAAAATAGATTTTAAACCAAAAAAACATTTAAAAAGACAAAGAAGGCCATTATATAATGAGAAATGGTACTATCTAGCTAGAAGACATAACGATCATAAACATGCATGCACCCAATACCAGAGCACCCAGATATATCAAGCAAACACTCTTAGACCTAAAGAAGGAGATAGCTCCTAATACATTAACAGCAGGTGATCTGAACACCCCTCTCTCAGTATGGAACAGGACTTCCAGGCAACAGTCAACAAAGAGACATGGGATTTAATCTACACACTAGACCAACTGGACTTGGCAGATATATACAGAACATTTCACCCAACAGCTAAAGAATACACTTCCTTCTCATCAGCTCATGGAACATTCTGCAGATTAGACAACATATTAGGCCACAAGTCTAGTCTCAGCAAATTGAAAAAAAATTAAATCATTCCAACAATATTTTCAGACCACAATGGACTAAAACTGGAGATAAATAATAAGCAAATCACTGGAAGATATATAAATACATAAAAAATAAATAATAGGCTCCTGAATGACCTATGGGTCCATGAAGAAATTAAACAGGAAATCAAAAAATTTCTAGAAACTAATGAAAATAAATATACATCATACCAAAACTTGTGGGATACTGCAAAAGCAGTACTAAGGGGAAAATTTATTGCAGTAAATGCTCATATCAAAAAAATGGAAAGACTCCAAATAAACAGCCTAATGCTACGCCTCAAAGAACTTGAAAAATCAACAACAGTCCAAACCTTAAGGCAGTAGATGGAAAGAAATAATTAATATCAGAGCAGAACCAAATGAAATAGAGACCCAAACCCAATAGAAAAGATTAACAAAACTAAAAGTTGGTTTTTCGAGAAGATAAACAAAATAGACACACCATTAGCTAGATTAACAAAAAAAGAAGAAAGAAGACCCAAATAACAAAAATCAGAAATGAAAAGGGAGACATTACAACTGACACCACAGAAATAAAAAGAATCATTAGAGACTATTATAATCAACTCTATGACAAAAAATCTGAAATTCTCGAAGATATGAATAAGTTTCTAGACACATATAAATTACCAAGACTGAACCAAGAAGAGATAGAAAACCTGAACAAATGAATAACAAGCAAGGAGATTGAAGAGGTAATTAGCAATCTTCCAAAAGAAAGCCTGGGTCCAGATGGCTTTACAGCTGAATTCTATCAAACTTTTAAAGAGGAATTAAGACCAATACTCATGAAACTGTTCCAAATGATTGAAACAGACTCTACTCTCCCAAACTCATTCTATGAGGTATCATAACTCTGATACCAAAACCAGATAAAGACACAACAAAAAAAGAAAATTACAGGCCAATATCTTTGATGAATCTAGAAGCCAAAATCCTCAATAAAATATTAGCAATTAGAATACAGCAACATATTTAAAAAAATATGCACTATGATCAAGTGGGATTCATCCCAGGGATGTAAGGATGGTTCAACATATGAAAGTCAATAAATGTGATACATCATATCAACAAAGTCAAGGACAAAGACCATATACTTATCTCAATAAATGCTGAAAAGGCATTTGACAAAATCCAACATTTCTTCATGATAAAGACTCTCAACAAATTAGCTATAGAAGGAAAAATACCTTAACAAAATAAAAACCATTTATGACAAGCCCACTGCCAGTATCACTCTGAATGGGGAAAAATTGAAGCCTTCCACTTAAGGACAGGAACAAGACAAGGTTGTCCACTCTCACCACTTCTATTCAATATAGTACTGGAGTTACTAGCTAGAGCAATCAGGCAATAGAAAGAAAGAAAGCACATCCAGATTGGAGAAGATGAAGTCAAACTTTCCCTTTTTGCAGATGACGTGATACTATATATATAGAAAAACCTAAAGACTTTATCAAAAAATTCCTAGAGCTGGTTAATAACTTCAATAACATTGTAGGATACAAAATAAATGCCCAGAAATCATTCACATTTATATACTCAAATAATGAATTAATAGAAAGAGAAATAAAGAAAGTAAGCACATTTACAATTGTCACCAAAAAAATATAATACCGAGGGATCAATGTAACCTAGGAGGTTAAAAACCTCTACGATAAGAATTACAAATCACTTATGAAAGAAATTGAAGACACAAAAAGATGGAAAGATATTCCATGCTCTTGGACTGGAAGAATTAACATTGTGAAAATGTCTATACTACCCAAAGCGATCTACAGAGTCAATGAAATCCCCATCAAAATACCAAAGACATTCTTCACAGAAATGGAAAAAACAATCTTACCTTACATATGGAAAAACTAAAGACCCTGAATAGCCAAAGCAATCCTGAGGAAAAGAAAAACAAAAAACAAAAAACAAAGCCAGAGGCATAACTCTGCCTGACTTGAAATTGTACTACAAAACTGTTGTAACCAAAACAGCATGGTAGTGGTATAAAAATAGACATTCAGACTGGTGGAGTAGAATAGAGAATCCAGATATCACTCCTCAGGCTTATAGCCATCTGATATTGGACAAAGGCAACAAAAATCTACATTGGGGAAAAGATTGCCTCTTCAACAAGTGGGGCTGGGAAAACCGGATATCCATATGCAGAAGAATGAAACTAGATATGCATCTCTCACCATACACTAAAATCAACTCAATATGGATTAAAGACCTAGGTATAAGACCCAAAACCATAAAATTACTAACGGAAAATATAGGTGAAACACTTCAGTAGTAAGGTTAGGGCACAGGCATTATGAACATGAGCCCAAAGCACAAGCAGCAAAAGAAAAAATAAATAAATGGGACTATATCAAACTAAAAAGTTTCTTCACAGCAAAAGAAACAATCAACAGAGTGAAAAGACAACCTGCAGAGTGGGAGAAAAATTTTGCTAACTATGCATATGACAAGGGACTAATATCCAGAATATACATAGAACTCAAGCAATTATACAGTAAAAAAAATAAATGACCCAATTAAAAAATGGGCAAATGAGCCGAATAGACATTTTTCAAAGGAAGACATATAAATGGCCAACAGATACATGAAAAAATGCTCAACATCACGAGTCATCAGGGAAATGCAAATTAAAACCACATTGAGATATCACCTCACTCCATTTAGACTGGCTATTATCAAAAAGATGGTAAATAACAAATGCTGGCAAGGGTGTGGAGAGAAGGGAACACTACTGCACTGTTGATGGGAATGTAAATTAGTACAACCACTTTGTAAAACAATTTGGAGGTTTCTCAAACAACTACAGATAGATTTTCCATACGATCCAGAAATCCCTCCTATGGGCATATATCCAGAGGAACGGAAATCATCATGTCGAAGAGATACCTGCACTCCATGTTTACTGCAGCTCTGTTTACAATAGCCAAGATATGGAACCAACCTAAATGTCCTTTAACAGATGATTAGATAAGGAAACTGTGGTACATATACACTATGGAATACTACTCTGCCATAAAAAAGAATGAAATACTCCCATTTGCAACAACATGGATGAACCTGGAGAAACTTATGTTGAGTGAAACAAGCAAATCACAGAGGAATAAATACCGCATGTGCTCACTCATGAGGGAGCTGAGAGAGAAAGGAAGGCAGGAAAGAAAGACCACAGTAGTGCCATGGTCCAACAGAGGGAGGGAGCATTCTTAGGTCTACAAATTGGAGTTGAGGGGAGAGGGGGAAGGGGAGGAAGGTTGAGGGATAATTGGAAGGGAACAAAGGGTACAAAAGTAATTTTTGGTAATGGATATGCCCCCAATATGAATCTGGCCCCCACATCAGGGGAAGGAGGGAGGGACAATCAGCTTTGTATCTCATGAATATTCAAAATTAATTAATCAATTAATTAATTAAAAAGAATTCTCTTTTAGAAATATCAGTGTTTCATGCAATTAATATGCATATTTAATTTACAATGTTTTCTTTTCCCTCCCTAATTTCCTATTCAAATGATAGTGTTCCTTAACATTGATGATGTCTTTAAATAGTACACTAATGTAATTTAAAAATATATACAAACAAAATTAAATGTGAGAAAAACAGAAGCAGTAATAGAGTTTTGGTTAGTAGGTTAATTTCAAGAAAGATCACCCAGGCTACATATAGAATTATTATTTGATAAAAGGGAACTCTTGTTATATGGAACATAGAAAAAAAGAAAGAAAGAGAGAAATATCTGTTCAGGGAAAGGCTGTCTTGGTTAAAAGCAGCTCTATGCACAACAGCAAATGCTGGTATTTCCTATTTGTGTGCTACTTTATCATCTCACTAAGCTATTCTTTGCTATTCTTTCTGCATCTGTTTTATTCACTTTACTAATGAGGGTTCAATTTCCTATTCAAATGATAGTGTTCCTTAACATTGATGATGTCTTTAAATAGTACACTAATTTAATTTAAAAATATATACAAACAAAATTAAATGTGAGAAAAACTGAAGCAGTAATAGAGTTTTGGTTAGTAGGTTAATTTCAAGAAAGATCACCCAGGCTACATATAGAATTATTATTTGATAAAAGGGAACTCTTGTTATATGGAACATAGAAAAAAAGAAAGAAAGAGAGAAATATCTGTTCAGGGAAAGGCTGTCTTGGTTAAAAGCAGCTCTATGCACAACAGCAAATGCTGGTATTTCCTATTTGTGTGCTACTTTATCATCTCACTAAGCTATTCTTTGCTATTCTTTCTGCATCTGTTTTATTCACTTTACTAATGAGGGTTCAAATTTGAACATTTTTTTCAAAATGAATTTGGCATAATCTAACAGCATTAACATTAAAAATAACAGGGTCTTTAAAAAGGAAAATATGGATTTGATCTTATATATCATTGAAGACAAAATATTCTGTTCAATAAGTTTTTCAAAATTTCTTATAATAGATCATAATAAGAGAAATGTCATGAATGTCCTTCCTAGCTGTGTTGATGCATTTTCAATATATATTCCAGCCTATTTATCAATTTCACAAAGAAAAAATCATTCGTAACATGAGACTATGATTTGGAGAGATAAGGGAACAGAAATTGACTCATAAATAGAACCTTTTACAAAGGTATCAAGGAACTGAATGATAAATTACACATAATTACTTAAAAGTGATCTTCATGTGCCAGACAACCTTGGAAAGTTAGTTTGTACAGTAACCTTGGAGTTCCAGAGAATGGCTTAACGAACACTGGCTTAGAGCAGATAGGTCTGGGTCATGATTTTTTATGTATTAATTGACTCAACACAGTGAAAAATATTTCCCATTCTTAGAGATACTGCCTTACAACCATTGGTGTCCTCTTCTGTGGACCTGTGAATGAATTCTAATGATAACCAAAAGAATCTGCTCTGACCAGGTCTGCAAATTATAGTGCCTTGGGAGATCTGGGATTAAGTCAGCAATCATGTTCACCTGTACTGGAAAATGTTATCATGAGACCATTTTACTTAAAGCAGCCAAAATGGTGCCCCAAAGACAAAAAATAACCTAGAATACTTTTTAATCCCCTTATCCTAGACCCCTGCGTGTAAAATGTAACCTAGTAACAATTCCCAATCTATATGTCATATACAACCAATAGAAAATCTGATGATGCAATTAGGTGGGGCTGTCTCTCTCTTTCTCTCCTTTGACTTCCTCCCTTCTTGTGATTATGAGATGTAAGCTCTGCTGACCCTCTTTTGAACTCATTTTTAGAGGTACCTGTTCTACGTGCTCCCTGGTTCCGATCATAATATTGCCTCAATGAATCCTTGTTATGTATATTTGGTCTCAGTTTCTTTTAGATCAACATTGGCATGACTTAGTCAAGCCAGTGATTTTATTTCAACTTGGTGGTATTATTTCCTACATCTAGATATCATGATTCAAGAGTCTAGCAGGGTAATTTAAAAAACTCATGAGAAATGGAACTAAAATACAATATGAATCTTTCCTTGAACTTTTAGAAATACCTTTATACAACAGGTAGACTTGAAGAATAAAAGACAATGCAAAAAATGTTCTTTAATCTTTGGGTTCAAATGAACAATATTCATAAATGAAGTCCACATGGGGTGTTCACACACACACACACACACACACACACACACACACACACACACACACACCAAGACAAATCCTAGAGGAAATAAAGGCAGTAGGAAAACTGAGAGAGTTAGTGTTAGTTCTGTCATACCCCTGCTGTAAAAGTATTAAATAGATGGAAGATTGCGGCCTTTGCCTGGGGAGAAGGTACGGGGACCCCAAGGAAGGCAGCTGTCATCACTCCAATCTGTGTTCTGAATGAGGCTGCTCCATAGACAGTGTGGCCTCGGCTCATTATGAATAATTCATGTCTCATCTATCTTTTGAAGAGGTGTTAAATTGCCCTTTTGGCACATCTGTGGTTTCTGAGGAATGTGTTCACACCTCATTATCACCCGGTGATGGACTCCTGAGAGAGTATGTAATTGTCTTCAAATCAAGGTCTTTGTCATTCTAGTAGTGCAAGATTCAGGACAATATGACTTCCCTTGAAACCACAAAGGTAAAAAACTCCAGAGGAAAATGATTGTTTTTCCTCTTTAACTTTTAGAGCAATTTCACTTTTCTCTAATATTTACTTCAATTAGAGTTTACTTATCGCAGTAAGATACTTCCACTATCTTCAAAACCAAACTCTTTGAAAAGGAAATATAAGGAAAACTATGTGTTTTTTTTTTCTATAATGAGGTCAAAAAGTGCTATAGAATCTATCTTTCCAAACTCACATAGTTTCCCACTGTCATTCGTTTATAAAAGAGTCATTTGAGCTCTTTACTACTTTAAGCAATTTTCACATATTATTTATTTCATTATAATGAAATTATAGAAATCTGAAGAGATAGAAATTCTCTCTCCCTTACAGCTAGAAATTGATTTCATGAAGATGAAATAGCTAGTAAGTGGTGGATTGAGGTCTTTTCAAAATGTGCTCAAAACCATATGAAAAACCATCTTCAAGGATCTTAAAGTCATCAAATCATTTTGGTTCTATTCAGTTCAAATGCCATGTTCTTCTGAGAAGTCATCACGGTAATATGTCTGATCATTAAAAATCCTTGTCTGTAAGCAAAATTCAGGACAGAAGTCCAGAGGAATTCATGGAAGCATATTGAGCTGTGTGTATGAGTTTCTAAGTATAGATCTGCCAACTGTGCAAATGGGCTGAGTGTGTGTGTGTGCATGCGTGTGTGTGTGTGTGTGTGTGTGTGTGAGAGATGGAGGGTTGGGCAGAGAAGAGTGGTTAAAGGTAGGCCAGTCAGGAAATGGAAGATACTGCAGTACTGCAAATTAGAAGAAAGAAAGGGAATGGCATTGAGAATTATTTAAAAACTCTAAGTCAACAGACTCTTGTTATATAGTGGATGTGGAAAGATTAGTAGAAAAAAGGTGACATGCCTAGACACTGAAACTCAAAGGTGGTGTTAATACTTACTAAGAAAAAATACTAGGAGACAACCAGATTTAGTGGGGAGAGGGTAAGTTTGTTTTCCAATGTAATGAGTTTCAGTTAGATCCGTGGCTCTAAAGCTTAGAGTGATAGGAGCAGGTGGTATAAGTGTGTGAGTCATCTGAATACAGGTGAAAATTAAGCTATTAACAACAACACAACCTCATGAGGTTCCTGGGAAACCAGGGGCAGCGTTAGAACTTTGGTATCTAAGTAAAAGCAAACAATGTGTGGAAAAGTGTGGACTGGTCCATTTTCTCATTGATTTATTTTTTTTTTTAAAAAGTAAATAAATAACAAAGCACTGAGTATCTACTATATATGAAGCATCTTAGTTTTAGATGCATGAAGATGTGTAACTCCATCCTTTTCTTAAAGGAATCGTAAAATCTAGTAGATAAAGTCATTGTATTAGTCCATTTTTGTGTTGCTAAAACAAAATACCTGGTGGGGGGAGGAGGTGCCAGGGTTCTTTTAAACAACCAGCTCTCATGGGAACTAGTAGAGTGAGAACTCACTTACTAGCCACACCCCCCACCCCCCACCAAAGAGGGTATTAATCTACTCTTGAGGGATCCACCCCTATGACCCAAACAGCTCCCAACACTGCCACCTTGGTGATCAGAGTTTCATATGAGCTTTAGGGGGACAACATACTCAAATTAATGACTCTATCAGTCATTAATCTATTTCAGTAATATTTTATTAATTCATGATGCAAAACATTGGTGATTGGCTGCTATATGAAGGTACGTTTAAAAATATGTGGGAAAATGGATGTAAAAGGTAATATGAATAATTCCATTATATTTTTGAAGACCCCTTATATACTAGAAGTTAATGTAAAAAATAAAATTTGGGCCGAGCCCGTGGTGCACTCGGGAGAGTGTGGTGCTGGGAGTGCAGCAGTGCTCCTGCCGTGGGTTCGGATCCTATATAGGGATGACCGGTGCGCTCACAATGCTCACTGGCTGAGCATGGTGCGGCCAGTCTCCAAAAACAACAACAAAAAATAATAAAATTAAATTAAAAAAATAAAATAAAATTTTGTGATATTAAAGAAAGTGACAAAATTCTGGCTCTCTAGGAAATAAAAGTCTGGTGGCGTTATATATATAGACATAATAATGACAATGTACGTGCCAAGTGCCACAGCAAGGTTATATACTGGGAGCTGCTGAGAAATGTAAATCGACCTTGTCAGGGTGATTGGGGTATGTTTTGTAGGGGAAACACCATTCAAATATTATCTCCAGGCAAATAGAAGGATAAGGATAATTTCATGTAGAGGGAAAAGAATGTCCAAATATGAGACCTGAAGGCATGACTTTGGTCTAGTTCAATAGGAAAATAAAAGATTAGCTGACTAGAACTGTTTTCCTGGGACAGATAAGAACATAGGTTTATTTAGAGAAATTTATTTTATATATATACATCCATGATAAGCTCACAGACAACATGTATGTAATTCAATATAGGAATTACTATGTTTACACTGAGAGCCGAAATTTCTTGGAATCTGAAAGCTTGAATACCATACTGCATTCTGCCTTACATTTTAAACCCTTTACAAACAAGAAATTACTAGTTTGAACACTGGTTTTCTGTGTAAGCCATTTATTGAATACATACCTATTTTTCAGGGAGAGAATCAAACACATTTTGAGAAGTGCCTTTCCTACAAGCAAGCAAAAGTTAAAGGCAGAGAGAGATTGAAGCTCTGACATTGCAATCACCAAAGCTGAACATGAACCTCTGGAATACATTTAATCCTTAAAGAATAAACATGTGTGATGAAAGGAAAACATTTGGAGTTGTGCCCCTAAAGAAAATGCAGTAAAGAAAGCATGTCAAGTTGATAAAGAGCTTTGAAAACCAAATGCAGAAATACATGTTCTAAATAGATCTTACTTTTTTCAAGATCACTATATTTTGCC
>NW_007728982.1:169204-169659 GCF_000696425.1 Galeopterus variegatus | reverse complement strand
TTCCTACAAGCAAGCAAAAGTTAAAGGCAGAGAGAGATTGAAGCTCTGACATTGCAATCACTAAAGCTGAACATGAACCTCTGGAATACATTTAATCCTTAAAGAATAAACATGTGTGATGAAAGGAAAACATTTGGAGTTGTGCCCCTAAAGAAAATGCAGTAAAGAAAGCATGTCAAGTTGATAAAGAGCTTTGAAAACCAAATGCAGAAATACATGTTCTAAATAGATCTTACTTTTTTCAAGATCACTATATTTTGCCATGCAACTTTTTAAATTACAAAGCATGAATGATACTTGTTACCTAAGTCAAGCAAAATAATAGGGGGCCAGCCCGGTGGCACACTGCTACAGTGCGCCACTTGGGAGCACGGCAGCGCTCCCGCCGAGTGTCTGGATCCCACATACAGACCGGTTCCCGCTCACTGGCTGAGCGAGGTGCGGGTGCAACACCG
>NW_007728982.1:163742-168850 GCF_000696425.1 Galeopterus variegatus | reverse complement strand
AAAAAAAAAAAATTCATGCCTTTTATTTAGTAATTCCTTTCTTCAGACTCTACCTTAGGAAAAATAAAGTCTTATAAACAAACATATTCAGTACACTTAAATGTATAAAATTGAAACTTTGAAACAACTTAAAGGATAAGTCATAATAGATTGGTTATTTATATTATAATACATATCGTGATGTCTACTGTTGTCTTAAAATCTGTAACTTCAAATATTGGTATATTAAATTTATAAATAATGAATAAAATATACAATAAAACATACGATAACAACACACAATATTTTCTGAGATATAAATTTGCCTATGTATGGTTTTGCTGGGTTCTTATTAGCTTAGGATGTGATTGGAAAATTCTTGCAAGTTTCTCCTTAAGAAAGTCGTTTCCCTTATTGTTTCTCACATTATGCCAAATACAGTGTCAGGAACTTCACATGGGTTATCTCATTTTCTTCCCATGACACTCAACAAACTAAACATTAAGTAATACTTACACAATCTTAGATGACAGGTCTCACTGAGGACAGGGAAAAATAAATGTTCTGGCTACCATTTTTGCTTGGAGAGATAACTATTCCTGATGAAAATTTAGTAAGTATTTTATCCGAGTCAGGAAGAACAAACAAAAACACACAAATACAACTTTAACTTTTCTACTAGATTTTTGTTGCATGTTGAATTTCCCAGGAAGCATACTCTGATTGGGTAGTTGTATTAGTCTGCTTCAGTTGCTTATAACAAAATACCTGGAACTGGGTGATTTGTAAGAAAACAAAATTTATTGCTCCAGTTTCAGAGTCTGTGAAGTCCAAAGTCCAGGGAATACATCTGGTAAGGTTCTTCTTTGGTGAGGGTAGTTGTATTAGTCTGCTTCAGTTGCTTATAACAAAATAACTGGAACTGGGTGATTTGTAAGAAAACAAAATTTATTGCTCGCAGTTTCAGAGTCTGTGAAGTCCAAAGTCCAGGGAATACATCTGGTAAGGTTCTTCTTTGGTGATGGATTTACAGCAATGTAGGGGTCTCACATGGCAGAAAATGGTGGAGCGGAGAGCGAGACTCTCACGTGGTTTCCTTTTAAAGCCCTCAGAACCATACCCATGACCATCATTATTAATCCTTTCACTATGGCATTGTCTTCAGAATCTAATCACCTCTTCAAGGCCCCACATTTCAATTACCATAACAGGATTTCCCACACTCCTAACAGCCACAGCGGGGATTAAATTTCAGTGACTTTGGGGGGCCATTCAATCCATTGCAGCAATTAACGTGTAAGTTTAGTATGAAGTGGAAGGGAGAAAAGAGAAGCAGATTTGGGCCAAGAGAAGAGCTGAATGGAAAAGTAGTCTCAGTGTAGGCCTCGGCCAACCGTAGGGGAGTTCTGAAGTTGGGATTATCCTTTAGAAGTGTCACAGGTTGGGATAAGGAGGATGAGCCTATTTAAACCTATGTGATTTAGTCATTGGATATGGTACCTTGCAGAGGGCTTTAACTTGCATAAGACAAAGTTATTCATCCGAGTTCTTCAGCCAAGGCAGTACCTATAGGGGGCTGACAACTGGTGGCACTATAAATGTATTCTATTGCCCTTCCACATGAATGGGAACTATTTTGGATCCTTTTCATCTAATATGGATGAAAAGAACTCATGTTCCAAATTGCTGGCTACATACCTTGACCAGGAGTTTGTGTCAATGTGCTCAAGCAAAGACCCCACATACAGCACAGGAGCTGAAATCAGCTGAGCTTGATTGGCTGAGCTTGCAGCAACTTCTTGTATTTCAGGATTGATTTTATCTTTGCAAATGGGGATATAAAGGGTATCATGGCCCCAAATCCTTTAGGTTTATTGGGCTGCCACCAATTTCTGCTATTACCTACAGAGGGTGATTTTTGATTTGCTCTTTTGGCTAGGATTTCAGAAGCTTTTGTTAGAACATCTACACAAGCCAAGGAACCAATGAGAGTTTGTGCCAAATACTAAGTATGTTGATTCCAATACTATGGCCTGTATAGTTTTCAAAAGTCTGATGCATCACATTAAAGTAACACATTTGATGAAGAAACCATCCCGATTTACCACTAGTGAAATTTTAACAATTGGACCACCACCTTGTTCCAAGAGCTCTCTGCACCCCACCTACCACTGTTTTGGGGGGGCTTCACAACAGCCAGGCAGTGGGTTATCAGTGGGTGAGCTTGCTCCAAAATCTCATCCAAATAACTTCTTTCTTGTGTCACTTTTGGTACTAACTATAGCCAGCTAGGGTCCTCAGGAAGCCAACTCTGAGTCAGAAATTAGTTTACAGGAGAAAGATTAGGATTGCTTTCAGGATTAATTCCTGCGGAAACAAGATTGGGTGGAGAGAGAAGCTGAGGCGAGATGTAGGCTTAGGGCAGTGTAGAGCTACAGCTTGGTCTGAAACTCACAGACCCCTTGAGCCAGTTCACAAACCCTTCACATTCAGGTCTATGATCTAGGTAACCAGCAAAAAGGTCCTTGGATCCTTGGTTGAAGAAAGAATAGTCTTTATTCAGCACAGACAACACTATGAGCTAAGCAGTCCATAGAGAAACTCAGGAACTCAACTGCTACCAGCAAAGTCCAAAGAAAAACTGAAACTGAGCAGCTTCCAGCAGAGTAAACATGCTCTATTTTTAGACACGAGCTCTCTGCCAGCCAGCCTGCTTCACAAACTGAAGAACACACCATAGCAGCAAACTAACAATATACATTGGTGCACATGTGCACTAACTCCACCCACACACAACTTGTTTACAAAGAAATGTGCTGCTTGATACCCAACCAGACCTGAGCCGAGGGAGCCTGACTAAATTATCCTGTTTTCCCCACAGGCAGGCTTGGCCATACCTATGGGAAGCTCTGAAGAGTGGTATAACTTGTTCAAAATATTTCTCTTCAGCTAAGGCATTTTCCTTAGGAGGGCTTTCTGCCAGCACCACAACCACCAGCCAGAGACTCCCTTGACTGTCCTTGAACACCAAGCAAGTCACACATCTATGTCTCCACTTGAAAAACCTGCATTTAAATATTACTTAGGAGGGCTTTCTGCCAGCACCACAACCACCAGCCAGAGACTCCCTTGACTGTCTTTGAACACCAAGCAAGTCACACATCTATGTCTCCACTTGAAAAACCTGCATTTAAATATTACATTAATAAGTTATATTTAGCAAATTACATTCTATTATCAAACATTCTTTACTTACAAATTCCTTTTCCTACTCAGTGAATATATATTTTTTTCATTCTCATAATATTCATTATTTTTGGCCCTGAGGTGTTCTCCTTCCCTCCATTTTTTTTTTTTTTTACCAGTGTGCCAGTCCTCACATGAAGGGTTGGAGGATGTTTACTTTATTGTTCTACTTGAGCTGGACTAGTGATTTGGTTGTGACCAATAGAACATGATGGAAGTGATGCTCTGGGACTCCCAAGCCCAGGCTTTAAGAATTCTGCAAGATTTTACTTTTTCCTTAAAGGCCAGTTGCCATGTAAAAAGTCAAACTACCTGAAGCCATCGTATTTTTAACTAGCCTAAACTAGACACATGGGGAGAGAGGATGCAGAGAAAAACACTAAAAAATAAAGTGTATGTATTAAAGAATCCTATTTATGCCTTTATAGAGTAGTACATAAATGTATATAGACAATTTAAACTATTTTAAAGTAAATTTATAATTTTATTAATTAAACAATATAGTGGCTATACCTTAGGTATACTGTTGTAACTCAAAATTTTTCTTATGTATGCCTACTTGCCTTCTACAACAGTAATTATTACATGTTCAATTAGCATATCCATTAAATATGAATGTAATTTGTTAAAACAATATTTACTTATAATATAATCTCTCTCCAAATAATTCAAGTTTCCTCACAATCTTGATTTCACTATTTAAAAGATGTTGATGGCTCCAGATAATTTGCCAAAAATTAGATGCTAAACAGAGGCAGTGATCTTTCTCTCTTTGTCAGGAATATAAAGTAATTCCTAAGTTTGTTTTGTGTTACAAATTTCATTCTGCAGGATTCGAGAAACTCAAAGTTATGATCCCTCCACAACCTTTGAAAGATTCAAAGTAGTTATTATACAACATATAAAATTTAGTACTGTATAGAAATAGGACCCACAATTTTTGTAGGAAGGAATTGTAGTTACTATGGGATTCATAACTTAGACTAATAAAATTTTAGTGTCGGGAAAGACATTAATGTTAACATAATCTGACTTCCATGATATTTCATGGCAATTTTAAGTTGATATCATTTTTCAGGCAATTCTAAATTGAAGTCATTTTACAGTTGATTATAAACAACTAGATTGAGAAAAGCAAATCCAGTTTATAAGTCATGATATTTTCCTTAAATTTCTGAATTCAATTACATTATCCTAAATAACCAATCCTAATGTGAAAAGGAGTATACCTTCCAAATAATTTGAATTTAACTTTGTCAGAAGAATCTGAAAGTTTTGAGTTAACAAAAACTACTCTGGAATAAATTTCAAATTAAAGAAGTGAGTAAAACAGCTGTTTCACCTGCAAATGTTTGCAAAGGAGTAATTGGTCCCATTGTGACACCAACCTTCCTCCACTAAACAATTGTTTGAAGTCATAAAGCTTTTGTCAAAGTAAAGCATAATAAATAATGTGCAGGTAGGCATGAGTAATGTGCAATTTGGAGTAAGCTGGGAGAGATGGTATATCTTGCCCCAGGAAGTCCTGTGACTAGAAGAAAAAGCATATTATGCTGATCACAGCAGACTATATAATGATGATAACACATAATACAGAGATTTTGTGAGTTTTCCCCTGAAAACTAAAAATTAACAAAAAAAATAAAATATTGCAAAGCTACATTGAAAGGTTCTTAATGATAGTATCTACCTGTAGTTAATTCATTCATCTAGTCAAAAATTATTTATTGAGCATCTTCTCTTTCAAGATAATGAGATGGGGCCAGGAATAGAGCAATAACAAGACAGTAGTGGTCTCTGCCTTCATTAAACGTGTATATTAATTAGGAAGTCAGGGAGACCCATAACAAAAACATCATGGATAATTAGAACATTTAGTGGCT
>NW_007728982.1:160760-162747 GCF_000696425.1 Galeopterus variegatus | reverse complement strand
GATAGCTGACTTATCAACAGAAATGATAGAAAACAGAAGACAATGGATGGGAAACTTCAAGTGCTGGAAGGAAAACCCCAAATTAACATCCTAGTGCTCTACACAAGAAAAATATCCGTTGAAAATAAAGGCTGGAAAAAATCTTTCAGGATGATCAACACAGAGAATTTATCATGAGCAGAACCAACCTAAATAAATACTAAGGCATAAAAATTTTTCCTAATTAGAAATGTGGGAATGTAGGAATGATGAGTGTGAAACGGGGTAGATAGAGAGCAAATGTAACTAATATATAAAACAATGATGACCTTCTGTTGTACTTAACATGTTTGTTACGATAAAGTTATGAAATCATTAACTCTAATAGTATATAAAAACAGTATATAATGAGGGAAAATATCATTGAAGAATACTATGTTTTTTGCCTTTTCTGGAAAGTGGAGAGATTAAAAATGTAGGCTGTAATAAGTCTAAGTGTTGACTCTAGAGTTATCATTAAAGAGATAATAAAAGCTATCAATTCATAATACAAGGGTCTTCAAAAAGTTCGTGGAAAGATTCACATTATCTTTAAAATTTACTTTTCAATGATCTTTTCAAAGTATCTTTGTATAGTCAAGCTATATAGTGATATTAGCTATAAAAACACATAAATATGTAATGTTACATATCATTACAATATTTATAGATGTAATTTTGATATTTATACATATATATAAAATATAGTTAGTAAAATAACATTGACTATGAAATGTTATCTATATAACAATCTGGTTATATAATATTAACTATATTAAGCTTATATAATTAAAAGTTAAATAATAGTAATAATTTGTTTCTCACAAAGTTGTTCAAAACACATTTGTTTAACCCCAAAGAGAAAGAAAAAAGCAACAAAACAAGTGATAAGTAGAACANATTAGGAAGTCAGGGAGACCCATAACAAAAACATCATGGATAATTAGAACATTTAGTGGCTTCTTTTGTCATTACAGTAAAAATCAACATATTTAATGTTGCCCCAAATTATCTTATCTATGTTTGATAAGGTTGCCTCAGTTACAGTATAACAAATAGATTTGAAAATAGATTTGAAAGCATCAACGTTATGAGTGGTGAGACTAAAAAGAAGATGGTAATTATGTGGACTGTTATTGGCAATTCTCATGATAGACTTAGATGTGTTGAGAAGCAAAACCAGCAGGGGTTTGGGACTGTGTATAGGGTGTTAGTTAAGAGAATAGCTATGAAGTTAAGGTGCTGTTGTTTCAAAACCAGGAGCATCCTTTAATGACTGTATAGCACTGTACAAGTTATTAGCCTCATGAGGTTATTGTAAGTCTTAAAAGAAATAATGTAATAAAATTTTATTAATGATAACATTCCTAACAGTGATGTCTAGTAGAAATATGATACTGGCCACATTTACTATTTCAAATTTACTAGATTTTTCTTTCTTATCCTGTTTGGTCCTGCAGAGCTTCTTGAATCTGTCTTTCCTCACTTTGGGAAAATCTTGGATATTATCTCTTTCCATATTGATTCTTATTCATTCTCTCTCTACTGCTTATGTGGATCCATTTACATACATTTTAAAATTGTGCAGCATGTTTCTTTTGTATTAAAGAAGCCTGATAGAAAAGAAGAGGCTTATTACCATCAAGGATAGCTGACTTATCAACAGAAATGATAGAAAACAGAAGACAATGGATGGGAAACTTCAAGAGCTGGAAGGAAAACCCCAAATTAACATCCTAGTGCTCTACACAAGAAAAATATCCGTTGAAAATAAAGGCTGGAAAGAATCTTTCAGGATGATCAACACAGAGAATTTATCATGAGCAGAACCAACCTAAATAAATACTAAGGCATAAAAATTGTTCCTAATTAGAAATGTGGGAATGTAGGAATGATGAGTGTGAAACAGGGTAGATAGAGAGCAAATGTAACTAATATATAAAACAATGATGACCTTCTGTTGTACTTA
>NW_007728982.1:150623-159746 GCF_000696425.1 Galeopterus variegatus | reverse complement strand
TGTAATGTTACATATCATTACAATATTTATAGATGTAATTTTGATATTTATACATATATATAAAATATAGTTAGTAAAATAACATTGACTATGAAATGTTATCTATATAACAATCTGGTTATATAATATTAACTATATTAAGCTTATATAATTAAAAGTTAAATAATAGTAATAATTTGTTTCTCACAAAGTTGTTCAAAACACATTTGTTTAACCCCAAAGAGAAAGAAAAAAGCAACAAAACAAGTGATAAGTAGAACATACATGGAAAGAGAATAGTGATAAGCCCACATATATTTAAAAATCATATTAAGTGTAAATGAACTCAATATTAAAATTAAATTAATTAGGTAGATAAGATTTTAAAAGTGTGCTGGTTACAGAAGCACATGTTAAATATAAGAACACAAAGAACTTGAAAGTAAAATTATGGAAAAAGATATATGAGAGTACTTAAAAAATATGGAAAAATAAAATTGAAAGATAATACAAACCTTTCCATGATTTTACTGAAGTTTATCCAACACAGAGAAATATTTTATGTTGACAAAGGAAAAATTTCGGTAAGAATAAAGTAATGACAATTTGTTTTGTTTTTTCCATAGTATTTGCAGGTTTATTTATTTTTTATCGAAATATAATTGATAATACATATTTGGGGGGACAGAGTTGATTAGCAATACATGTGTACAATATGTAGTGATCAAATCAGGATAATCAGCATATTCATCATTATAATTCATAACCATTCTTT
Organism: Galeopterus variegatus; assembly: GCF_000696425.1. Classification (NCBI taxonomy): domain Eukaryota; kingdom Metazoa; phylum Chordata; class Mammalia; order Dermoptera; family Cynocephalidae; genus Galeopterus; species Galeopterus variegatus. Next base: position 158,992 of record NW_007728982.1, on the reverse strand, counting down.
GGGTGCATCAACAAACTTCTTGCTGACCCCTTTCACTGTCCCCCAGTTCCATCTCTAGTTACCACAGTTCTGTTCTTTCCTGAAAGTTCAGTATATCATTGTGATCTTTCCTTCCTTCCTTCCTTCCTTCCTTCCTTCCTTCCTTCCTTCCTTCCTTCCCTCCCTCTCTCCCTCCCTCCCTCCCTCTCTCCTTTCTTTCTTTCTTTCTTTGCTCCCACTTATGAGTGAGGACATGCAGTATTTTTCTTTCTGACTCTGGCTTATTTCACTTAATATAATTTTCTAAAAGCACATCCATGTTGCTGTGAATGACAGAATTTCACACTTTTAAGGCTGAGTAATATTCCATTGTGTTAATATACCACATTTTCCTTATCCAGTCATCTGTCAAAGGACATTTAGGTTGTTTCCATATCCTGTCTATTGTAAATAGAACTGCGATGAATATGGGAATGCAGGTATCCCTTCAACATGATGATTTCCATTCCTTTGGATATATACCCAGTAGCGAAATTGCTGGATCATATAGCAGTTCTATCTGTAGTTGTTTGAGAAACCTCCATACTGTTTTCCGTGATGAATGCACTAATTTACAGTCCAACCAACAGGATAGGAGTGTTCACTTTTCTCCATATCCTTGCCAGCATTTGTTATTCTCTGTCTTTTTGATAACAGCTAGTCTAACAGGGGTGCAATGATATCTCAATGTGGTTTTGATTTGCATTCCCATAATGATTAGTGATGTTGAGCACTTTTTCATATATTTGTTGACCATTTGCATGTCTTCTTTTGAGAAATGTCTATTCAGCTCCTTTGTCCTTTTTAAAATTAGATATTTTTATTGTTAAGTTGTTTGAATTAATTTTGTATTCTGGATATTAATCTTTTTGAGGGTGGATAGTTTGCAAGTATTTTCTTCTATTCTGTAGGTTGTCTTTTTACTCTGTTGATTTCCTCCTTTACTGTGCAGAAGCATTTTAGTTTGATATAATCCATTGTTTTAATAATTTATTCTGTTACTTGTGCTTTTGAGGTCTTATTCATAAAGTCTTTGCCTAGTTCTACATCCTAAAGTCTTTCTCCTAAGTTTTCTTCTAGGAAGTTTAGTTACAGGTATTATAGTTAAAATTTTAATTCATTTTGAGTTGATTTGGGTATATGGCAAGATATATGGGTCTATTTTCATTCTTCTACACATGGATGTCCAATTTTCCCAGCACCATATGTTGAGCTGGCTTTCCTTTCCACATTGCTTGTTCTTGTAGCTTTTGTCAATGATCAGTTTGCTGTAAGTACACAGGTTGATTTCTGTGTTCTCTACTCTGTTTCATTGGTCTATGTGTCTGTTTTTATGCCAGTATCATGCTGTTTTTAATATAGCTTGGAGTATAATTTGAAGTCAGGTAGCATAATGCCTCTGACTTTATTTATTTATATATTTGTATATTTATTTATTTACTTTGCTCAGTATTGCTTTGGCTCTTTGGGGTCTTTTGTAGCTTCATATGAATGTTAAGTTGTTTTTTTTTTTTTTTTCTATTTCTGTGAAGAATGTCATTGGTATCTTGATGGGGATTGCATTGAACCTGCTAATCACTTTGGGTAGTATGGACATTTTCCCAATAATACTTTCAATCCATGAACATGGAATGTCTTTCCATTTTTTTGTCCTTAATTTCATTCAGCAGTGATTTGTAGTTCTCATTGTAGAGACCTTTAATATCATTGGCTAAATTTATTTCTAGTAATTTTATTCTTTGGGTAGCTATTGTAAATGGGCATGCTTTTTAAAATTTCATTTGCTGCTAGTTCATTGCTGGTATATAAAACTGCTACTGATTTTTGTGCATTGATTTCGTATTCTGCAACTTTACTAAATTCATTTATCAGCACCAGGAACTTCTTGGTAGAGTTTTTAGGTTATTCTATGTATAGGATCGTGTTGTCTGTGAACAGGGACAATATGAGTTTGTCTTTCCCAATCTGGATGCCCTTTGTTCCTGCAACTTTACTAAATTCATTTATCAGCACCAGGAACTTTTTGGTAGAGTTTTTAGGTTATTCTATGTATAGGATTGTGTTGTCTGTGAACAGGGACAATATGAGTTTGTCTTTCCCAATCTGGATGCCCTTTGTTCCTTTCCCTTGTCTGATTGCTCTGGCCAGTACTTCCAATACTGTGTTGGATAGGAGTGGTGAGAGTGAGCGTTTTTGTCTTGTTCCTGTTCTTAGAGGAAAAGCTTTCAGCTTTTCTACACTCAGGATGATGTTGGTGGTGTGTTTGTCATATATGGCTTTTATTGTGTTGAGATCCTTTCCTTCTATACCTATTTTGTTGAATGTTGTTAAATGCTTTTTCTGCATCAGTTCAGATAATCATACGGGTTTTGTCCTTGATTGCATTATTGATTTGCATATGTTGAACAATACTTGCCTTTCTGAAATGGATACCACTTGATTATGGTATATACTCTTTTTGTTTTGTTTATAATATTTCATTTAGTATTTTTGCATCTATGTTCATCAAGGATATTGGCCTGTTGTTTTCCTTTTTTGTCATGTCTTGTCTGATTTTGCTGTAAGGGTGATTCTGGCCTCATAGAATGAATTTCAGAAAATGGTCTCAGTTTCAATTTTTTGGAATATTTTGAAAAGGATTGGTGTTAATTCTTTAAATATATGGTAGAATTCAGCAGTAAAGGCTTTTCTTTGTTGACAGACTGCTTCAATCTTGCTCATTATTCATCTGTTCAGGTTTTCTATTTCTTCTTGGTTCATTCTTGGTAGTTTGCATGTGTCCAAAAATTTATTCATTTCCTCATGATTTTCAAATTTTTTGGCATATAATTGTTCATAATAGTCTCTAATGATTCCTTGCATTTCTGTGGTATCAGTTGTAATGTCTCCTTTTTCATTTCTGATTTTTGTTATATGGGTCTTCCTCTCCTTTTTCTAGTTAACCTAGCTAATGCTTTGTCTATTTTGTTTAACTTTGCCAAAAAACCAACTTTTTGTTTTCTTGATCTTTTTTCTCTTTTTTCTTTTTTTGTTTTTTTATCTCATTCAGTTGTACTCTGATCTTGATTATTTCTTTCTATGTAATAATTTTCTGATTGGATTGTTCTTGTATTTCTAGTTTTTTGATGTGTAGCATTAGGTTGTTCATTTGAAATCTTTTTATTCTTTTGATGTAAGCATGAATTGTAATAAACTTCCTTCCTAGTATGGCTTGTGCAGTATTTCATAGGTTTTGGTAAGGTGTGCTTGTGTTTTCACTCATCTCAAGAAATTCTTTTATTTTCTGCTTTTTTTCTTCTTTCACCCTTTGTTTGTTCAGGAGCATGTTGTTTAATTTCTATAATTTTTATAGTTTCCAGAGTTTTATTCATTGTCAATTTCTAATTTTATTCCCTTATGGTCTGAAAACCTACTTCATATAATTTCAATCATTTTCAATTGTTGAAGTTTGCTTCATGTCCTAACATGTGGTTTATCCTGGAGAATGATTTGTGTGTTGAGGAGAATATATATTCTGTAGTTATTGGATGAAATGTTTTCTATATGTCTCTCAAGTCCATTTGGTCTAAAGTATTGTTTAAATATAATCTCTCTGCTAATTCTTTGCTTAGATGATCTGTCCATTGTTGAGAGTGGCATGTTAAAGTCCCCAATTATTAGTCTGTTGGGGTCTATCTCTCTCCTTAGATCCAATAACAGTTGCTTTATATATCTGTTTGCTCTGATTTGAGTGCATATATATTTATGATTGTTATATCTTCTTGCTGCATTGATCCTTTAATCATTATATAGTGTCCTGCTTTGTCTTTTTTTATAGTTCTTGGTTTGAAGTCCATTTTATCTGATATAAATTTGGCAAGTTCTGCCTGCTTTTGGTTTCCATTTGCATGAAATGTCTTTTTCCAACCTTTCACTGTTAGTGTGTCCTAATATATAAATGTAAATATCAAGTTATGGTATGGTCTTTATCTTGGAAGTATATCATCTAGGAGAAAGCTACTAAAACTAAACAAAGTTCATATCAAAGTGACTCATTCTACAAATATTTCTTGAGGCCCTAACATGTGAAGATCACAGTTTCAAATGTGGGGGATATGGGTATTAGGTCATGACACAAAGATCCCTGTGATACATCATGAAACAAAGATCCCTGTGCTGCAGTCTTAAAAAAGATCCACTTTTCATGGCTGCAATTCTGGTCCAAAAAAGTATTGATAATTACCAACAAAATTGCTGAATATTGCCTAATATAGAAATAACTAATCTTGTTGAGAGGTAGCTCGCATAGAGGAATCCAAAACCAACATTGCTACTACAGCTCTTTATTAGTTAACAGCTCTTTTTGGTGTTACTGCTCTTTTTGGTGTTACAGTGCTTTATTGCTTGCAAGCGAGGAGAGCATGAGCTTCAGGCTAGTGTCACCCCAAATGAAGGAAAGCAGCAGCCTTATATAGCCAAAACTTCCCACCCAAGTTCTCACTTAGATCCTCTAATGCAAGCGAGGGATGCAAGTTTGTTAATTCGGATTGGTTGCATATGAGACAAAGCTCATTGGTCAGTTCTGGAGCCAAATTTGCATTCGGCCCTTCGGGCAGTGCAAAACTGCTGTTACCTTTCCTTAGCACATGGGTGCAGGAAGAAAGCTAGGTTACCGGAGCTAAAGTATATGATTAAGGCAGCCAAGCATAAAATTTCTAAAAGTTTCTCCAGCAGAAGGGGGCCAGTTTAACAATCAGAAAATGCTCAGAATTCCCTGCTTCAATCTGGATAATTTACTTTTTGAACAACACCATAAAAATATATCAGCAAATATCTTTTTATTTTACCCTACTAACTTCCTCTGATTTTCATGTAGAATGAGAGTTTGATGCCTTAAAACAGAATATCCCCTGACAAGAGTAACTGTATAAGTACATAATATCATTATTTGCTTTGGAGAATCATGCATTGCACTTTTAAAAATGGTCTCTCGGCATTCTTGGGAAAATTACTATGCTGATTGATTATTCCTTTAGAAAAAAAAATTGTGAAAGGACCCAAAATGCATTTCATGATAGCAGTGGAATGTGAATGACGGAAATTGTACTTCTCAGTGACTCCTGTATATTTCTTACAACTTTTCTATGGGGACTACAGGACCAATGGTAATTTTTAAAAATTCTGTTCATATGTGAAAAAATAAAACATTCCTCACACTTGAAGCAGACCGTTTTTCCAATGTTCTTAAGATAAGTCTTTGAGGTTGAGACATTACATGGCAAGATTTGAGACTAGAATCTTGGTTATTGTCATAAAAGTTCTGCCTGAAAGTAAGTCTGATTTCATTTTCAACATGTTGTTAATAGGCGACAGCTGGTGCAGATTGAAAAACACATATAAAATTATTCAGATTAATGAGCACAAATAAAATTGGCTTTTATCACTCATCTGCAATAGCCTTTCCTAGAGAACGTTATGTATGAAAACAGCATATGAATGCAGTACAGACATATAACCATTCCAATGGATGCATTTATGTTCATTATATTTGGCTTTTCCCTTTCTTATTTTGCCCCAATTTCCTGAAACTCCACACAGGGTGCATTTATTCACTTTAGCATTGGAAAATGGTGCATCCCAATTTTTGATTCTAAAAAGATAATCATCACACATGTGATATCTCATGCATGACTACCTAATAATACCAAGTGGACTCTATATAGTTATTGATAAATATCAGTTTTAGCAATTTTAATAAATTGCTAAAGCTGATCTTGATGCTATATAATTTGGGGACCTTAAATTAAATAGGATTCTAGAATAAGACCTTATTTTTTAAAATGTTCACATACTTTATTAAGTATAATTGATATTAAATATAAGATTAAGTATAGCTGAATAAACTGCAGATATTGGAAGTGTGCCTTAGGATATGTTCTGCCACCCATCCAACTACCCTCCCAAGTAGACATAATGAACTCGTCTCATCCCAGAAGTTGCTCCGGACAGTCTGTAGTTCATTCCTCTTACATCTCCTCATCCCATCTCTAGGAAACTACTGACCTTCTTTCTGTCCCTATGCATTTTTTTTACATATCGTGGAATTTTCTACAAGTGGAATTACTTGGCATGTATACTTTCTTGCCTGGCTTCGTTTTCTCAGAATGATTATTTTGATATTCCCTCATGCTGTTTCATGTATCGATAACTCATTCCACTTTATTGCTGAGTGGTATCATATAATATACATATACCAATATTTATTTAAACATTCACTTGCTGATGGACACTGTTGAGCTAGGGCTATGGTCTGGAGCTCACAGAACCCTTGAGCCCATTCAAAACCCCTTCACATGCAGGTCTATTAGCTAGTTAACCAGTAAAAAGGTCCGTGGACCCTTGGGTGAAGTAGAAATAGTCTTTATTCAGCACACACAACACTATGAGCTAAGCAGTCCACAGAGAAACTCAGAAACTCAACTGCTACCGGCAAAGTTCACAGAAAAACTGAAACTGAGCAGCTGCCATCAGAGTAAACATGTTCTATTTTTAGACACAAGCTCTATGCCAGCCTGCCCGCTTCACAAACTGAAGAACCCAAAATAGCAATTAACTAGAAAGATAAATGGGTACCCATGCACATGAACTCCACCCACACACAATGTATTTACAAGAAATGTTGAGGGAGCCTGACTAAATTATTTTATTTTCCCCACAGACACTCGGACGACTTCCAGTTTGGGGTCATTAGAAATAAAGGTGCTATGAACATTCACGTATTTGTATATACATCTCTTTGTGGGATGTATTTTTTTTCCTTTTAGAAATGAACTGGTTGGATACCATGTGTAGGTATGTTTACCTTAAAAAATATTATGTCAAACTCTTTCCCAAAGTTGTATCATTTTATGTCCTCACCAGCAATGTTTGAATGTTCCTGCTCCCCCAAATCCTTTCCAATGCTAGTTTTTTTTTTTCTTTTACTTTTAGCTATTCTGACAGGTATGTCATGGTAACTCATGGTTTTAATTAGAATTTTTTCTACTGACTAACGAAGTTGAGAATCTTTCATGTGTCTTTTTTTAAAGTTTATTTTAAATTGACAAATAACTGTATATTTGTGGGGTACATGTGATATTTTGATCTATGTATACAATCTTGATTGAAGATTCAATCAAGATAATTAACATATCCATCACCTCACTGACATTTTTTTTTGTTGTGAGAATGTTAAAAATCTATTCTTTTAGGAATTTTGAAATAAACAATACACTATTATTAACTGTGGTCACCATGCAGTGCAATATATCACTAAACCTTATTCCTTCAGTCTAACTGAAACTTTGTATCCTTTGATCAACTTCCTCCTGTTCCTTCCTGCCTTCAACCCCCCAGAATCTGAAAGCCAGCTGTATTAGGCTTCTCAGAGAGACAGAATCAATAGGATATTTATTATATATTGATTATATATATTATATATTGATTATAAATATTTGAGAGGGGATTTATTAGGGGGAAGAGCTCACATGATTGTGAAGAAAAGTCCCATGATAGTCCATCTGCACACTGGATGCTAGTGGTGTGGAGCATTCCAAGTCCAAAGGCCTCAAAACCAAGGAAGCCAAAGGATTCCATCCTTGTTGTAAGTCCTGGAACCCAAAAGCTGAAGAATCTTGAGCTTTGATGTCCATGGTCAGGAGAGAAGAGTGTATTGCAGCTCCAGCAGATAGTGAGAACAATTTGCCTTTTTTTCTGTTTTTTGTTCTCTCAGGTCCCCCCACAGATTGGATGGTTCCTGCCCATATTGAGGGTGGATATTTCCCACCTAGTCCCAGGCTGTCATGCTAAACTCTGTGGGAAATACTCTCATGGACACACCTGAAAAGATAGTTTAGGCAGGTTTCTCAGCATTCCTTCATCTAATCAAGTTGACACGTAGAATTAACCTTCACACCACCTTTCTATTCTCTGTTTCTATAGAATCTACTTTTTAAAATTCCACGTATAAGTGGGATAATACAGTATTTGTTTTTCTGTACCCAACTTATTTCACTTAGCATAATGTATTCCAGTTCCATCTATGTTGTCATGAATGAAAGAATTTTCTTCTCTTTAAGGCAGTATAGTATTACATTGTGTATATAGACCACATTTTCTTTATCCATTCATCCATTGATGAACACTTAGGTTGCTTCCATATCTTGGCTATAGTGAATAATAATGAAATGAACATTGGGGTGTAGATATCTCTTTGACATATTTATTTCAATTCCTTTAGATATATCCTTAGAAATGGAATTGCTGGATTATACAGTAATTCTTTTTTTAGCTTTTTTTTTTTTTTTTTGTATTTTTAGCTTTTTGAAGAAAGC
>NW_007728982.1:148442-149976 GCF_000696425.1 Galeopterus variegatus | reverse complement strand
TATTTTTAGCTTTTTGAAGAAAGCTTCATTCTATTTTCCAAAATTTACATTCTCACCAACAATGTACAAGTGTTCTATGTTCACGTCCTTGCCAACACTTCTTATCATTGTAATTTTGATAATAGCTATTCTGATAGGTGGGAAGTGCTATCTCATTGTGGTTTTAATTTGCATTTTCCTGATGATTTGAGGCACTGAGCATTTTTTCATATATCTGTTAGTCATTCATATCTCTTCTTCGTGGAAATGTCTATTCATTTGCCTTGTAATTCTTTAACTGGATTATTTGTTTTCTTGCTACTGAGTTGAGTTCCTTATATAGTTTGGATATTAGCCCCTTATTAGATTTACAGTTTGCAAGTATTTTCCCCCAATCTGTGGGTTGTTTTCTTTGCTATGCAGAGCCTTTTCAGTTTGATGCAGTCTCATGTGTCTATTTTTACTCCATGTTGCCTGTGCTTTTGTAGTCCTATCCAGGAAATCATTGCCTGGACCAATGTTGTGGAGATTTTCTCCTATGTTTTCTTCTAGTAGCTTTACAGTTTCTGGTCTTATGTGTCTTTATCCATTTTGAGTACATTATTTTATATGGTGTGAGATAAAGTTCCAATGTTAGTTTACTGCATGTGGATATCTAGATTTTAAGCACCACTTATTGAAAAGATTGTCCTTTCTTCATTGTGTGTTCTTGGAACATTTGTTGAAAATCAATTGACCATGAATACTTGGGTTTATTTCTAGGATTTCTGTTCTGATCCATTGGTCTGACTGTTTTCATGCCAGTACCATGCTGTTTTGATTACAATAAATCCATGCTATATTTTGAAATCAGGCAGTATAATGGCTCCAGCTTTGTTGTTTTTGCTCAAGTTTTTTGGTTTATTTGGGTATTTTTCTGGTTCCATACAAATTTTAGGATTGCTTTTTCTCTTTCTGTGAAAGATGACATTGGAATTTTGATAGGAATTTCATTGAGTCTATAGATTGCTTTGTAAATGTAGACATTTTAACAATATTAATTTTTCCAATCCATGAACATAAGTATCTTTTTATTTATTTGTCTTTTATTTTTTATCAGTGTCTTATAGTTTAACCTCATTGATTAAATTTACTCCTAAGATATATTTTTTTTGATGCCACTGTAAATTGGATTGTTTTCTTAGTTTTCTTTTTTTTGGGGGGGGGGTGTTTTTAGTGTACAGAAACACTACTAATTTTTGCATGCTAATTTTATGACCTGCGAATTTAGGGAATTTCTTTGTCAGCTCTAATAATTATTTGGTGGTGTATTTAGGGTTTCTATGTATGAGATCATGTCACCAACAAAGAGAGACAATTTAACTTCCTCCTTTCCTATAAGGATGTCTTTCATTTCTTTTTCTTGCCTAATTGTTCCAACTTGGATTTCAGTACTTTATTGAGCAAAAGTGGTGAGAAAGTGCATTCTTGTCTTGTTCCTGGTCTTAGGAAAACCTGAGGGACATTTTCTAACACAACCTCTGATACAAAGCATGCCATTCCTTTATTTTCATGT
>NW_007728982.1:138003-147341 GCF_000696425.1 Galeopterus variegatus | reverse complement strand
TTTTTTTTTTTTTTTTTTTTTTTTTTCTGGTCAGGATATTGATTGTGTTGAGCGATGATTCTTTAGATCAATTTGGGAAGTGCTGACTTCTTAACAGTATTGAATACTCTGATGAGCAATGTTACTTTTAATCCTTTTTCATAGTGCTTTGCCCTGTTAGGGGTGGTTTCCTCACTCAAGGGGGAACTTCTGCCAATATCTTAATATTCCCTGTGCATCACTCTCCTCTCAAAAGTCTACCCTGCAAATTCTCAGCAATATCTCCTCACCTCTGCCAGGCTCAACTTCAGTTTCCCCTATCTGCATGTACTCTGGAAACTCAAACAGATAAATTGAGGAAATCATAGGACTTACCTTATTTTTTTTCTGGCCTCTCCATGATCACTGTCCCTTATGGTTCTTTGTCCAATGATTAAAAGATGTTATTTCATATGTGGCGTGTATTTTTTGTTTGTAAACCTGGACACTGTTAGTCCATCCTGTCCTAATTATTGCTTCTGATTGAAATCAAGTATCAGATTTGAAGTACAAAGACTTTGGGCACAATAAAATTCCATCAACTACACTTATATTATAAGTGACTTTAAGGGATCTATGCCCTAATTTATTTATCTGTGAAACAGAAACAGTAATAGCTGCCCTGCTTAACTCTAGAATTTTTGGCAGATAAGTAAATGATGTTGTGAGACAACTACTCAATTGTAACATATTATATATTAAAAGATTATGTTAAGAATAGCAGTAAAGAAGAAGATGGTGATGATAATTTATATTTTAGTCACTCATACAGGAGGGTTATATATGATCTTTGTCTATCCCCCTATGCTTTTGCCTGTCTGCCATAGCCAAGATGCCACCAATAATTCTGTAAAAATATTAAAGCCATTTTTCAGTTTATGAGAAGATTGATGTTATTTTCATAACTGGTTGTCATTTAACTTAGATATGTTTGGGGATTTGGAAATTAAAGAAAATATGGCTAAAAAAATGCTCTGTGGTTTATGAAAAAACACAAAAATAATGACAACAACCCCCCCCCCCCCCAAAAAATGCAGAATGGGCACTTTGCTTCTGTGGTGGATATAAAAGTCAAAATGTAGAGGTGAAGGTTAAAAAAAAGTTGTTTGCTAAGCACTATAAAGACATGGAGGTTTGGAATCATTCCATGGTAGCTCATTGTCTTTAAGACTCCATCAGATAAGAATTATCATCCCCACTTTGACAGAGGAGAAAATTGAGGATTTTATTAAATGGCTTATCGTAGGTCACAAATATTAATGTTAGGGAGAAGATACTCTCTCAAGTGTATCTAACTCCTGAGATACTCCTTAAGTCATTGAATTATACAGTGATTCCTCACCCACTCAAGAGAGAGCTACAAGCTGTGGGGGAAAATATATATATAGCTTTAAAATTCACATGAATTTCAGGAAATCCCCACTTCTTGTTTTACTTTTACTTTACTCAAAACCAGTCAATATGTAAGAAAAGAAGATTTTTCTTATTTCCTTCAAAACACATCAACGGCAGAATTTTTTAAATCAGATGTAACAAAATAGGCACTTATTTTTATTTTATTTTTATTTTTTATTGAAACAATTGTTTATATGTATTCGTAGAGTACAGAGTTGAATATCAATACTCATGTACAATATGTTATGATCAAATCAGGATAATTAGCATATTCATCAGGACAACACATAGTCATTCTTTTTGTCTATTAACCAATTTCTCACTAATGCACCTTCCACTCCCCTTTTCCACTTCTAGTAACCACGGTTCTGTTCTCTCCTTCTGAAAGTTCAGCGTATTATCATGATTGTTGCTTCTTTCCTTCTAAATAGGCATTTCATGAATGTAGTAGTTAAGAAAAGTAATAACATTTTATTTTGTCTAAGCTAATGATTGTTGTGGACCTGTCTGACTTCTTAAACTATAGACGATGCAAGTAATTAACTATAACTTAAATCTATTCTGAGATTATTTTCCTGAATTATAACTTCATATTTAATACATCAGTAAGTGCTATATTTTTACTTAATATGGAATTCTGTTGTTTTATTTCCTTAATATAAAACACATCAATTTTAATTTTAAAATGCCACAATATTAAATAAAATATTTGCTACATACTGCTATATTAATATAACCTAACCATGGCCTCTGGAGTTAGACAGAAAGGTACTCAGATACTCTTCTGCCCTTTTTACATGTGTGTGTCCTTGATTTTTTTAATGTAAATGTTCTAAACTGGAATTTTTTTATATCTATATTGCTATAGACAGAATTTTGTGTCCCCTCAAATTTATATGTTGAAACCTACCTCCAAAGGTGATGGTATTTAGAGGTGAGACTTTTGGGAGGTAATTATATCATCAAAGTGGAGTCCTCATGAATGGGATTTAGTGGCCTCATAAAAGAAGCCCCAGAGAGAGCTCTCTTGCCCCTTCTACCATGTGAGGACACTGTAAGACAGCCACCTGTGAACCAGGAAGCAGGCTGCTACCAGTCATTTAGTCTGTTAGCACCAAGATCTTGAACTTTCCAGCCTCCAGAACTGTGAGAAGTAAAACTCTGTTGTTTATAAGCTAGCCAGTCTGGTATTTGTTATAGCATACCAAATTGACAGCATCATTTTGATAATCCTGAAACATCAAGAGTGTTTACTAAAAATCATTCCCCTTTCTTCTTTTTGAGGAAAAAAAAGAGAGAGAGAGAGAGAGAGAGAGAGGCTAAAATTCAGAACATCTACAAATAGTATAAGAGCTTTATAGAGAAGGGCCATTGGGTAGCAATTTCCTGGCAATTATGCCTTCCTGGGTATGTGAAGAATTAAGATATGATTATTCCTCATGAGAACACTTAAATAGACAAATAAGGCAATTAAGAACAAGAAAAAATAATGTTATTTGCTAAATTCTTATTAGGAAAGCATCCCTTTTGTAGTTTTGATTCATCGGAATGATTTTCTGGGCAATTTTTAGTACTACAGCATAATGGCATGGCAGACAATACTGTTGAAGCAAAAACAGATTCTACGATTAATGTTTTTACAAATTGCCACTGCTTTGCAAATATTGAAAGATTTTGGATTAGAAGAATTGTGCAACACTATATTTAAATCTCAAAGTCATGCTATTGAGTAGGTAAATATGCTCATTTAAAAAAATAAGCTTCACCCAGCTTCTTCTAATGTTACTAACATATATTACCACAGAATGCTTATCAATACTACAAAATTTGCCTTAGTATCATACTCATAACCAGCTACAGACTTTATCCACTAATGTACTTTTTTGTTTGTTTGCTTCAATATGCAATTCAAGATACCACGATGCATTTAGTCATCTTGTCTTCTTAGTTTCCTCAATCTAAAATAATTTTTCAGTCTTAACTTATTTTCCATAACCTTGATGTTTCTTTTTCTTTCTTTTTTTTTTTTTTTAAAAAAAGATGACCGGCAAGGGGATCTTAACCCTTAGCTTGGTGCTGTTAGCACCACTCACCCAGTGAGCAAACCGGCCATCCCTATATGGGATCTGAACCCGTGGCCTTGGTGTTATCAGCACCGCACTCTCCCGAGTGAGCCACAGGCCGGCCCAACCTTGATGTTTCTAAGTAGCCATTTAAAATGAGACAATCTGTGACCAAAAGTGCCCACAAGACTCTGGGGTGTAACAGTTGGAAAATACTTGAATAGTTTGATATAATAAACACATTTTACATTAATGATTATGGTTTCTAGCTTTTCAATTCACAATAGAAATTATACTTGACTGGAAGAGTAAAGATTGGCCTTTAGTATAAAAAGAGAAGACAATACAGCATTTAATCAAACGATAGAATAGCAACTTTAAATATATTTTGGATATATAAGGAGAAAGCTATTTAATGTGTAGCTATTATTTGTCAATAATTTTAGCTTGTATAGACACTTAGTCACTCTATGAATGTATATTCACATAAGCAAATAGTACCAATAAATACTCACAATCAACATCAAGTATTGATGCAATCTGGTTTCTAAACTATCTCTCCTGTAAAGAACGTCTTGTATGCCCCAAGAACATTTTTCCTAAATTCAATGCCTTTTCCTGTATTGAGGATTGCCATTTTCAAGTAATTATAGCTNCACATAAGCAAATAGTACCAATAAATACTCACAATCAACATCAAGTATTGATGCAATCTGGTTTCTAAACTATCTCTCCTGTAAAGAACGTCTTGTATGCCCCAAGAACATTTTTCCTAAATTCAATGCCTTTTCCTGTATTGAGGATTGCCATTTTCAAGTAATTATAGCTGTATCTACTGTGTGTTTGATGTCCTTGGGATGGTGATTCACATTAAACAAATGTTTACTAAGCCCTTAACGCTGCCCGTGATTGGGGCATTATCATCTTGTTCAATCTCTAAATAAACGCATGAGAAAGGTATTTTCTTTATGTTTTTACAGCTGAGGAAACTAAAGCTCAGGGAGTGACACAGTTGTCCGAGTCGTATGGTTGACATGTGACCGAGTACATAATTCAATTTTGAGTGCTGGCTGCAAATCCAATCCTCATTTAACTGCGCCACGTAATCTATCCATTTTTCTAACCCTCTTACAAGGCACACACATATTTTTTCAGCTCACTTTTGTACCTTCCACAGATTATAAATTGAATATTTCCTCAGGATCTATTTTTAAGTGTGTTGATATTTTTCCTGTCCGTATATAGGTTGGAAATGCACCAAAACCCTGAAAAAAAAAAATACAGTGAGCATAGACATACTATTTTCTGTGCAATAATTTTTTCCAATAATGACCTAAAACTCACACCAGTGTGACTCACCTCGCTCTACCTTTTCCCTGCATGGGTTTTGCTCTTTATCTGGGTTGAGTTGTCTCCCATTAGTATTGTCCCTTTCCGCTGACACTGTTACTACTTCCATGATCTCCCTATATCTGAGGCCCAGCTCTCTATTATCTCTCAGCTATCATTTTCCCTTTTATTTTAAAACCCCAAAGCCATGGATTTTTACCTGCATGTTTTCTGTATATGACTGTTGGAGTGAGCAGGACTGGAGCCACATTGGGATCTAAAACCACATGGGCTCTAAAAGATTTTAAAAGGACACAGTTTTTTTTTTTTAATTAGCATGCATTTTAGAATTCTCTCCTTTCCCATGGTTATTTGATATTCTGAACCTTGGTTGTGGGACAAGATGACATTATTTACATGTATGTAAAGTTATTTTCCAGCCAGTCTGGAGCTGCAGATTCACATGTACTACCCAAACCCTGAGATAGGGACGGGAGCAGAAACTAGATGGAATCTTCGTGAGACTTTGCATCTGAGAACTTGCATGAAGTCCTCCCTACTTATGTGCCCTTCTGCCTTGAGTTCAGTGTACCCCAAAACTTAATGCCCACTGTAACTGTTGAGGGTGGGAAATCCTATTACAGTAATTGAAAGGTGGGGCCTTGAAGAGGTGATTAGATTATAACACCATGCCTTAGTGAATGGATTAAAAATGGTGATCATTGGCATGGTTTGGAGGGCTTTAAAAGGAGAGTGCCTCTCTCTGTTTACACCGTCTTGCAGTGTGAGATTACTGGGTCACTGTCACCACCACCTGATGTGCCTCTTGGACTGTGAATTTCTCAGCCTTTGAAACTATAAGCCATAAATTTTGTTTTCATTATAAAATACCCAGTTCTGGTTTCTGGTCAAGAAGGCAGAATACATGGTCCCTAGCATCACTCTGTCCCACAAATCAACCAATTTACAACGATTAAAAAGCAGCAACAGCCAAGCTAGGGCCACTAGAGATCAGTGGAAGAGGAGGGGAGACCTATGGAGTACATGAGGCAGGAGAAGTCATGCTGAGAGAAAGAAAGTATCACCCCCACCATTTTGAATCCTGGCTGCTTCCAGGCTTGAGCTGGTGAGCACAAGAAGCAAGAGAAGGCAGAAGCCGCAGCTGTGCCCTTCAGATGAAGGCAGGAGGGCAGAAGAGGGCTTTGGTGCCCCTTGGGCCAGCAAGACCACTAATAAGGTTCCCATGGACCCACATAGGAGCGAGGAGCCACAAAAACTGAAAAAAGGAGATAAAGACCGGTGAGTCATTGCAAGGGACTGGTGCATGGCCCGTCCCAGGGGAAGTGTTTGGAGTATGGGCAGTGGGTGAAACAGGCTCACTGGGAGAATGTTGGGGCACAGCATGGACAGCTAATCTGCCCCCGCAATCAGTGCAGCACAACTTATTGGATGCTAGTCAGGAGTATAAATCTGCAGGAGGTGCAGTTTACTGAAAAGTCTCGGGCCCAGACCAAAGTTTCCACACAATACAGGTGTACCAGACATCACAAGACCTGGAGGTACATACAAGGTCAACAATTAAAACCTGAGCTGCACAAAAAGCCTTCCCCAGGGAATCAGCAGCAAAGCAGCAATTTAGCTCAATCACAGGGCTCAAGTGCTGGTCTCCAGAGGAAGTTCCCCCATTTTAGAAGGAAGCAAAGGACAACAAGTTAGTGCCAGGGCAGAGTTTAAGTGGTGGGAGCAGCAAATAATCCAACACAGAACTGAAAGAAAAAGCAAAATACCCACAGACCAGAGAAAAAGTTTGATATTAACTAGTAAAAGTCTAACACTACCAAAGAACACCTATAAAACCTATAAGGAATGGAAGCTCCCTGGGCTCCCAAGCCAATGAACAGGGAGGTCTGGGGGCCTCAGCCATGCCCCCCCCTGACATCTGCAGCTACCCAGCAATGACCACCAAGCTGCCACAGGAAGCACCCTGGGCTCCTGAGTTGGGGCAATCGGGGGCCTTGGGACTTCGCCATGTCCCCCAACACCCGTAACCAGCCCAGCGATGACCACTGAGCCACTGCAGGAAGCACCCTGAACTCCCAAGCAAGGGCAGTGGGGGTCCAAGAGCCTCAGCCTTGCTACCCTGACACCTGCAACCAGCCCAGTGATGACCACTGAGCTGCTGCAGGAAGCACCCTGGACTCCCAAACCAGGGTGTTGAGGGGACCAAGTGCCTCAGCCACATCCCCTGACACCTGCAACCAGCCCAGCAATGACCACCAAACCATCAAAGGAAGCACCCTGGGCTCCTCAGCTGGGAAAGTAGGGGACACAGAGCTTCAGCCACATCCCTCTGACATATGCATTCAGCCCAGCAACAACTGAGCCACTGCTGTAAGCCCCCTTGTCTCCCCTGCAGGAATGAGGGGGTGCCACAGGCCTCAACCATGCACCCCTTCATTCCTCCTTCTCCCACCCTACTTCCTTCCCCTTCACCTCTCTCCTTCCCCACCAACTGCTCTACAACAACATCTTAGAATGTAAAAAAATAATAATATTAATGAATGAATAAACAAAAACTAAAAACAAAAATAAAATAAAATACCCAGTTCAGTGTATTATGTTATAAGCAACAGAAATGGACTCTCCTGCTTTCCATTTCCCACATTCCATCCCCTTATCTCCCTCTTAAAAAACCCCTCAATAAACCTTCGTCTTTGAGATGGCTTTAGCCTGGTCATTCTCCTTCAAGTTTACCAGACAAATGGGTTAGCCAACATCTCTCCTCTGGTCACCAGTATTCCTGAATAAAAGCTGACTTCCATTTTCATGAACATTTGACTCTTGAGCTGTTTATTTTTGCCCTGGAGCTGGCAGCCAGATCTGTGAGTTTAGTATCAATTTGGGGGAACCTCAGTCAGGAGCTGAGTGTGCCCTGTGACAGGTCTACATCCCTGATTCTTAGAGCTTTTTGTTTTTTTAGCTTTTCGTCTCAGCCCTTGTCCTTGATAAGGATAAAATTGTGTCCCCAATGTTTCATGTATTAGAAGCTTGATCCCCACTGTGACTGCTGGGATGGTGGGAAATCCTATTATGTTAACTGAAAGTTGGGCTTTGAAAAGGTGATTGGATTGTCAGGATAATGCCTAGTGATTCACTGAGTAATAAATTGATAGATTAATGGTGGTCATGGGGGTGGGTCTGATGGCTTTAAAAGGAACCAACTGAGAAGATTAGCTCTCTCTCTGTTCTGTCATTTTCTGCCATGTGAGACCCCTGTGATGTCATAAAGTCACTACCAAAGAAAACCCTCACCACATGTGGTCTCTGGATTTTGGAATTCCCAGCCTCTGAAACTGTAAGCAATACATTTTGTTTTCTTACAATTACCCAGTTCCAGGTATTTTTTTAATACAACAGAAATGGATTAATACGGTCCTTAAATGACATGTACAATTTTATTTACTGCAATGTGATTGAATAGTGTTTCTCAAGCAGAGTTCGCTAGTGATGTCATAGGAGGTCAAGATGAAGATCATTTAATAGATAATAAATAAAGACAGGTGGCCATGACCGTGCTCTAGGAAAATGAAATTCAAGCAGGAAAAATCCTTAAAAGGAAATTTAAAATACAGGGATTTATTTGCTTTTAATATTTATTAAGTATAGGAAAAAGATAGAGTCTTTTAAAAAGTAGGAAAATGTATAGACAACCCAATTTAAAAATGGGCAGAGGATCTGAAAAAACATTTATTTAAAAAATATGGAACTTGCAAAAAAGCACATGAAGAGATGTATGACAGAATTAGTCATCAGGGAAATGCAAACCATAATGAGATACCCCTTAACATGCACAAGCATGGGTAGAATCAAAAAGTCTGATAATAGCATGTGTTGTCAAAGATGTGAATACCTTAGAACTCTCATACACCTCTGGGTAGAATGTAAAATGGTACAGTGACTTTGGAACACAATCTAGCAGATTTTCAAATGGTTAAATGTAGAATTACTGTATGACCTAGCAATACTACTACTATGTTTATACCCAAGAAAAATAAAAACATGTCACCAGATAAACCTGTGAGTGTACACAGCAACATTATTCATAATGCTAAAAGATGGAAACAATCCAAATGCCCATTAACTGCAGAAGGGATAAACAAAGTTTGGAATATCCATATAATGGAACAGTATTCAATCACAAGAAGAAATGAAATACTGATACATGCAACAATATGGTTAAACTTTGAAAAAAATTCTGCTATGTGAAAGAAGCCAGTCACAAAAGTCCACATATAATAATGATGAAATTTATTTATTTATTTATTTATTCATTCATTTATTTATTTATTTATTTTCCTTTTTGTCTTTTTTTGTGACCGGCAACGGATTGCAACCCTCAGTGTCGCGCTCGTACCAGACAGGGACCAGCAACGGGATCACAACCCTCGGTGTTGCGTCCGCACCTCGCTCAGCCAGTGAGTGGGAACCAGTCTGTATGTGGGATCCGAACCCTCGGCGGGAGCGCCGCCGCGC
>NW_007728982.1:132459-137903 GCF_000696425.1 Galeopterus variegatus | reverse complement strand
CTTCTACCTCAATAAAGCTGTTATTAAAAATTTGAATTCAGCAACTTAATTCCAATAACATAATTTAATATTTACTAATATGTAAAATGAAGATCTCACTAATACATTTTAATAGATATTATTGTTAACGTTATTAAAACTTGTTCATTTTATCTATTTAATGAAAGTAACAATAATAGCTAACACTTTTTGAGCTCTAACTCATTTTGTTTATTTATTTACTTATTTAAATCAAACCTTCTTTATTTTTATTTTTATTTTTTTTGGTACTTAGCCGGTAAGGAGATCCGAACCCTTGTGACCTTTGTATTATAACACTGCGCTGTAACCAACTGAGCTAACTGGCCAGCCCCTCTAATCCATTTTATTTCAAACAATTGCCAGGCAAAATTGGTTCTGTTAATTAACACAATGTAAAGCATGTGCATATTAACAGAGAAAGAGGTTAAGAAACACAAGTTTCACAATATTCAACTGGTGGAGTCCCAGAAAAATAAAAATATAAACATAATCAGTATTTTTTGTATTTCTTATTCGGAAATTTGTTTTCAGTGAGTTTCTTATTTTTTAAAAAGATTACTTAATTAATTTCATGGTGTATAATCAGTTCTGCCTATATTATCCAATTTTATATGTTAATTGTATAAACATGCTGTATAGAACTTGTATTAGATGCATATATATATATAAATATACTACATATATCAAGAATAGCACACAGCATTTTCTAAACAAAATATATCACTTTGTAAGAGATCACATTTAAAAACAAGCAGGAAAAAAGAAAGATTTCACAACCTGAGTGAAAATGAACTGCAATTCAGTTTTATGTCAGGATAAATTATCATTATAATAGGAGGGAGAATAAAGATACATTTAGCCCTGCAAAATATATTACCTATATATCCCCTTAGGGCAAATTATAGGAGATGTGATTCTCTAAAACACACCAGAAATCCAGGAAGGAGTAAGTTACCGGACCTGGGATCTAAGGGTTCTGTGGCAGGACAGAAGCAGAAGTATCTGCATGATGTCAATGAAAGGAAATTTAAGGATGACTGAAGTCTAGTTGACCTAGAGGACAGCTGGTCCAAAGTGAAATTGGAAAGGAATTCTCCAAGATTCTACGAATATGGTGTCTCTCAAGTAATTAAACTGGGAGAAAACCTAAGCATTTGAAAAAATTAAGGAGGGTTACTTTTCAAGTAGACTTGTTAGGGAAAATAAATTAGTGATAAGTACATAGAAAACTGACACAGGCACACAAACACACACACACACACACACACAGATGAGAGGAGAGAGAGACACACACACACACACAGAGAGAGAGAGAGAATTTTATATTACTCAAGCAACAAAGTTTTTACACACAGATGAGAGGAGAGAGACACACACACACACACACACAGAGAGAGAGAGAGAATTTTATATTACTCAAGCAACAAAGTTTTTAAAGTAAATGAAATTAATTTTATATTGCGTGGCTCAGCTGGGAATGATGTTTAAATAATCATAATAGTAAAATAGTGAATTGGTTTTAACAAAAATCAATAGTAAATATTAAAAGAATGGGATTGAAGGAAATGGGTGTGCCTGTGTTTAAAGCATGTGCTGATGGGCGAAAGTTGTAAGGGAATTAAATCCATCTCTCCTACCGTGGGAAGTCTATTAATGATACATATAGCTGAAAAGTCAGTAAATTACTGTGCTGTGTAATCACGTTCTAGAAATAAGGATATGTAAATATATCAACTAACAGTTGAAGCAGACTGCCTTTGAAATTGTGGGTGGGGAGGACTTTTTAAAATACATTTATATGTTCAATGAAAAGTAAAAACTTAAAAAAAATTGGATGAGTTCTCAAGGTAATATGCACTCTCTCTCAAAATTGGAGAGTCTTTACATTTTTGTGTGGATATTTTTTGTGTGTGTGCTTATCTATTTTCTTTGTTTTGTTTTTAAGAAATAAAATCTTACATTTGAGAATCTATCTCTCCTCTTACTTCAGAGATGGTTATAATCAGGAGGACGGTCTGTTCCTTCCAATCTAAAATTTTATATTTTAACATATGGTATGCCTATGTAAAAACATAGATATTTTATGTTTTTTAAATTTTTATAAAAATGTCAAACTGCTTCCAAAGTGAACTTAAAGTCTTCTCGAGGATATTAATAGACTGCATTATAGAATTTGAGAGCATATTTAAAAGTTTTAGCACCAAAATTAAACTATGATTTTTCCCAGTTTTCTCTATATTACACTATGTAATAATTTTCATGCATTTTACTTACAGTGAGACACACATTCTGTTGCTTTACAAACATTTATTCTTATTTTATGCAATGGGAATATCTTGCTGATTTCACTTTCTAGCTCAGAGCATATTAGCAGCCAGGAGGGCTATGATAACTGCAAGCAGTAGCAAATCAACCCAAAAAATGAGACAAGTAAATTGCCCAGCAAAGTCATGAGAAATCTGTTGTCTGGAATCATTCTGTGCACAGGCAAATAGCCCTAAGTGCCTCAGTAGGACCTGAGTTACTGCCCAAAGTTATTTGCTGTCCATAGTGATAATAGATTCACCAGTGATAAGTTGAATAAAGTTTCATACACTCAAAAAGATAGGAAACTGGGTAAATGCTTAAAATGAAAAAATGACATTTTAAAGTTGATGTTTCCTTGTAAATCTTCAGGGTGATTTTTCCAAGGATGTCAGAAAAACAAAATGTTTCTGTAACTAGCAGGAGTTTTAGAAGAGAAAGTTTCAATGGAAAAATATAGTGGATATGAATAAAACAGAAGGCATGAAGTAGGACATTTAGGTAAGTCTCGTAAAAGTAGGAAATATGAATGTTCTTTGAATATTCTTCAAGTAACACAAGGCAGACCAAACCTGTGAAGTAATGTAATATGTAAGAATTGCTTCATGGAAAACGAGAAGCAATTAGCTTCATGAAACAAATATTTGTTATAAAAGCACTGCTGCAAGAAAAATATAATTCACATGTGAAAATAAATATAAAGTTATCTCAAAATCAGCCTTGAACTTCTTGCTTAGGTTTTATCAGTGTTGACCTCCATTCTGTGTTTCTACCTAAAACTACATCAAGTGATTTGTATAATATATGGGGTTTCCTTTCATTGTTGTGGTCTTGTTCTCAAGACACTTAAGAATAAAGTGCCTTGTAGTACACTTATCCTGTAATAAAACTGTTTGAGAATGTGAAAGAAGATGTGAAATACTAACCCAGAAAAAATGATTGTATATATACACACACACACACACACGTATATATATATACTTGTGTGTGTGTATATATATATATATATATATATATATATATATATGTTTTTCACATAAATTCGGAAAGAACAGGACTCAGCAAATCTCCTCTGTAGATTCTGGGACATTTTCTTTAAGTTTCTAATGCTTAAAGTAAAATATTCCCTGATTTCAAAACAGTACACTTTCTTTGGAAAACTTCTCTTTAACTCAGTGTTCATCTTTTGTTTGGAGCAGTGGAGAAAGAAAAGAGACAATGTTTTAGGCAGTACGTCCTAAGTCTCTGGCCACCAATGTGATGTACTTACAGCACCCTTGGCTTCTAAACAGTTCTTGCCTTTGTTATCATGGATGTTATTTTTCTTTTTGAATATTTTTTACAGTGAGTAGTATACTTTCCTGAGTTAATTGGGGAGAGGAACAATTTTACTAAATAATGTAGATCCATCTTAAAGGAGAAAAATGTTATACCATATATTTATTATACTGTCATCACATTTTGCATTAAGTTTACAATGGTAACATTGAATTCACTTTAAAATGTCTAATTTCTTTCTGCAATTTAGCCACTTTTGTTCACCATTGAACTGACTAAGTCAAGGCAGGTAGAAATATAGAAAGAAAGGGGAAGAGGAAAAGAGGAAAAATTTTTTAAAAGATAAGGGACAAAGCAAAACACATTCTGTGGAATGTATACAGTGAAATATACTACCACCAATCATTTAATGAAATAACATACATAGAAAGCTACACACTCTATATTAAGAAAAAGTTATTGCAAATGTTATTCTTTTTAAAAATTACTTGTAGAAATACACACATACGTAAATAATGTGATTAGATAGACATTGATTTCCACATAGTCAGCAACTGATAACATGTACAAATAAATGTTATTCTTTTTAAAAATTACTTGTAGAAATACACACATACATAAATAATGTGATTAGATAGACATTGATTTCCACATAGTCAGCAACTGATAACATGTACAAAATGGCAGTGCTGTGGATTCCATATTGGGGATCACATAAGATTTTTTTCTTTTCACTTATCTGTATTTTCAAATTTTTAAAAAATTCTGTTCATTTTTTATTTAATACAAAATGGAAAAAAACGACGTTAGTACAAGAAAAGCCAGACAATGCAATAAGCATAACCAAATAATCATTGCTAAAATGACCTTTCAAAAAACTAAAAAAGAAAAAATAGGTGTCAATAAAGACTGCCTGGAAACAATCAGATGCATATGAATTATCCTACTAAAATCTATTCATTTGTTTATATATTATTCATTCATTGTACTCTTTTTCCTAATAGCTATTATTTATCAGACAATAATCCTAGGTGCTGCAGTGACAAAGATGAATGAGCCCACGTCTCTGCCAAGGAAAAGTGCACAGATGGGGTCAAATTAGGCTGGAAAATAGGGACAGAGATCTCAAAGAATTTTCATGGCCAAGATAAAATTTTGGAAAGGTGATGAGGATATAATAAAGGATTATAATTAACTAGAGGAATTTGAATGGGAGAAAATAATATATTTTAAAGTGATAAAGGGCTGAATTAAACATGAACATAAAGATAAAATAGGTTTCTGAGAATATTTAGGAAGAAAAGAAAAAGGAGATAGTGAGATTACGAACATATTTATCCATTTTGAGTTGATTTTAGTATACGGTGAGAGGTATGGGTCTAGTTTCATTCTCCTGCATATTGATATCCAGTTATCCCAGCACCATTTGCTGAAGAGACAGTCTCTTCCCCAGTATATAGGCTTGGTGCCTTTGTCAAAGATCAGATGGCTGTAGGTGTGTGGGTTGATTTCTAGGTTCTCTATTCTATTCAATTGATCAGTGTGTCTGTTTTTATGCCAGTACCATGCTGTTTTGGTTATTATAGTTTTATAATATAGCTTAAAGTCAGGTAGTGTTATGCCTCCAGCTTTACTTTTTTTGCTCAGAATTGCTTTGGCTATGTGTGGTCGTTTGTTATTCCATATAAATGTCTGGAGAGTTCTTTCCATTTCTGAGAAAAATGTCATTGGAATTTTGATGGGGATTTCATTGAATTTGTATATTAGTTTTTTCCTTTTCTGAGAAAAATGTCATTGGAATTTTGATGGGGATTTCATTGAATTTGTATATCACTTTGGGT
>NW_007728982.1:125172-132193 GCF_000696425.1 Galeopterus variegatus | reverse complement strand
CTTCCAACACTATGTTGAATAGGAGTGGTGAGAGTGGGCATCCTTGTCTAGTTCCTGTTCTTAAAGGAAAAGCTTTTAGCTTTTCCCCATTCAGGATGATATTGGCAGTAGATTTATCATATATGGCTTT
This sequence comes from Galeopterus variegatus, assembly GCF_000696425.1. NCBI lineage: Eukaryota > Metazoa > Chordata > Mammalia > Dermoptera > Cynocephalidae > Galeopterus > Galeopterus variegatus. The sequence continues at coordinate 132,063 of NW_007728982.1, read as the reverse complement.
AATTATGTTGAGATACTTTCCATCTATACCTGACTTATAGAGAGTTTTTATCATGAATGAGTGCTGAATTTTATCACATGCATTTTCAGCATCTATAGAGATGATCATATGGTCCTTGTGTTTGATTTTATTTATATGGTGTATCACATTTATTGATTGATGTTGAATCAACCTTGCATCTCTGGGATGAATCCCGCTTGATCATGGTGTATAATTTTGCTTATGTGTTGCTGTATTCTGTTAGCTAGTATTTTATTGAGGATTTTTACATCTATATCCATCAAGGATATTGGCCTGTAGTTTTCTTTTTTAGTTGTATCTTTACCTGGTTTTGGTATCAGGGTGATGTTTGCTTTATACAATGACTTTGGGAGATTTACCTATGTTTCAATCTTTTTGAATAGTAAAGAATTAAATACACACCCTGAAACAATAAGATTTCTTAAAGAATGAATAGGGGAAACACTTCAAGTAGTAGGACTGGACACAGACTTCATGAATACAACCCCAAAAGCACGGGCAACCAAACAAAAAATAAACAAATGTGATTATATCAAACTAAAAAGCTTCTTCACAGCAAAAGAAAAAATTAACAGAGTTGAAAGACCACCAATAGAGTGGGAGAAAATATTGCAAAATATAGATTTGATAAAGGATTAATATCAAGAAAATACAAGGAACTAAAACAACTTTACAACAAAAAAACAAGTTACCTAATTTAAAAATGGGCAAAAGAGCTAAATAGGCATTTCTCAAAAGAAGATATACTAATGGCCAACAGGCACATGACAAAATGCTCAACATCACTCAGCATTCAGCAAATGCAAATCAAAACCACACTGAGATACCATCTCACCCCAGTTAGGATGGCTACTATACAAAAGACTGTGAATGATAAATGCTGGGGAGGTTGCGGAGAAAAAGGAACTCTCACAGATTGTTGATGGGACTGCAAAATGGTGCAGCCTCTATGGAAAATGGTATGGAGGTTCCTCAAACAATTGCAGATAGATCTACCATATGACCCAGCTATCCCACTGCTGGGAATATACCCAGAGGAATGGAGACCATCAAGTCGAAGGTATACCTGAACCCCAATGTTCATTGCAGCACTCTTTACAATAGCCAAGAGTTGGAACCAGACCAAATGTCCATCATCAGATGAGTGGATACAGAAAATGTGGTATATCTACAGAATGGAATACTACTCTGCCTTAAAAAAGAATGAAATACTGCCATTTGCAGAAACATGCTTGGACCTAGAGAGAATTATACTAAGGGAAACAAGTCAGACACAGAAAGAGAAATATCATATGTTGTCACTTATTTGTGGAAGCTAAAAATAAATAAATAAATACACAAACAACCTGAGGGGTGTGGTGAAGACACAACAATTACAATTCCTTGAAGTTGATATGACAAGCAAACAGAAAGGAAATTGTTCGGAGGGAGGGGGGGATGGATGAGGGAGGGAGGTTTCAGTAGTGGGCCACAATAATCAACCACATTGTATATTGACAAAATAAAATAAAATTAAAAAACATGATTATGTTTATCTAATGAGAAGTGGTTGAAAATATGGTTACCTTTGAGTTTCTGACTTGAAAAGCTGTATCAGTAATGGTTGCATGAAAAAATTAATGATCATAGGAGACTGTGATATATGTAACTATAAATTCACAGAAGTTCTCTCATGTTGAAAGAAAAACTTTAGACAAATGATATTTAGCAGACTTTATTTGAGCAAAGAATGATTTATGGATCAGCAGCACCTTAAACCAGTGGAGGTTCAGAGAATTCTTCCCAGCAGCCAGCCTTTGTAGACTCAACGCAGAAGCAAAGGAGAGAAATCACCCCATTGGCAAGAGTTAGGTGTGCCTTACTTGGACACGGTGTGATGGATGGGTACCTGTGTTTGGTGGAAACCTGGCTGCTTGTGACTGGCTAAAACTTGGCTGTTTGTTACAGTCCTAAATTAGGTTTCAGTTTGTTTACATACTGTACTATGCTTCAGTTTGGTACTTATGGACTCAAGGTATGGAGGAAGCCTCAGGCCAAATTTAATTTAACACTTATAAGAGGAAACAATTTGCCCTAGGCATTTGGAACTTATCAGAAAATTCGAGAAAAGAAAGAACTATTTAGGTGTGCAGATGTTAAATCCAGGAAAAGAAAAAAAGATGAGATTCTACAAAACAGATGAGCAATAAGTACAGAAACTGAAAGAACAATAACATTTAAAAAACAGCATAGCAAGAATGTAATGATTTTAATACTTTAATATAGAATTTAGTCCAGGTGGCAATCAAAGTTTAATATAAGATGCAATATTAAAGATAATTAACATAACTTTATTTTGTTTTGTGTTCTCAATCTCTTACTACATCTTCTCTATACATTTTTCATTTTATTATTGAAATGATTACACATATTTGTGGGGATACAGATTTGAATATCAATACTTGTGTACAATATCTGATGATCAAATCAGGATAATTAGTATACTCATCTTCGCAAAACATAGTCATTCTATGTGACCCTTTACCAATTTCACACTAAACTGCTTCACCCTCCCCCTTTCCCACCTCTAATAACCAGTTCTTTACTGTCCTTTTGAAAGTTCAGCATACAATTGTGATTGTGCATTTTCTTTTTTCTTTTCTTTTCTTTCTTTCTTTCTTTCTCTTTCTTATTTATTTATTCATCTTTTAGCTGCCACTTTTGAGTAAGCACACAGGATATTTCTATTTTACATAACACAATTTTCTCCAAGTTCATCCATGTTGCTGTGAATAGCAGAATTTCATTATTTTTAAGGCTAAGTAGTATTCCATTGTGTATATATACCACATTTTCCTTATCCAGTTATCCATTGATAAACATTTATGTTAGTTAGATAACTTGGCTGTTGTAAATAGAGCTGTGATAAATATGGGAGTAGAGACATCCCTTAAACATGATGATTTCCATTATTTCAGTTATATCTCCAGTAGTGGGATTGCTGGATAATATGGAAGTTCTATCTGTAGTTGTTTAAGGAACCTCCATATTGTTCTCCATAATGGCTGCACTAATTTACACCAACAGTGTAGGACAGTTCCCCTGTCTCCACACCCTCAACAGCATTTGTTATTCTCTGTTTTCTTGATAATAGCCATTCTAACTGGAATGACATATCTCAATGTGGTTTTGATTGGCATTTCCCTGATGCTTAGTAATGTTGAGCATTTTTTATGTATCTGTTGGCTATTTGTATGTCTTCCTCAGAGAAATATATATTCAGCTCCTTTAATCATTTTTTAATTAGGTTACCTGTATTTTGTTGTTGGTGTTTTGATTTTTTTTTTCTCTTGAGTTGTTTGAGTTTTTTGTATATTCTGGACATTGACCCCTTGTTGGATGTATAGTTTGCAAGTATTTTCTTTCATTCTGTATGTCGTCTTTTCATTCTGTTGATTGTTTCCATTGCTATGCAGAAGCTTTTCAGTTTGATATAATCCAATTTGTTTATTTATTGTTTTGCTGCTTGTGCTTTTGGGGTCTTACCTATAAAGCCTTTGCCCAGTCCTACATCCTGAAGTGTTTCCCCTCTATTTTCTTCAAGGATTTTTATAGTTTCATGTCTTATATTTAAGTCTTTATTCCATTTTCAGTTGATTTTGGTATATGGTGAGAGGTATAGGTCTATTTTCATTCTTCTACATATGGATATTCAGTTTTCCCAGCACTATTTATTGAAGAGGCTGTCCTCTCCCCAATGGATGTTCTTGGTACCATTTTCAAAAATCAGTTGGCTATGTGGATTGGTTTCTGGATTCTATATTTTGTTCCATTAGTACATGTGTCTGTTTTTAATGCCAGTACATGCTGTTTTGGTTACTATAGTTTTATAGTATACTTTGAAGTCACATAGCATAATGCCTCCAGCTTTATTTTTTTTCTCAGGATTGCTTTGGCTATTCAGGGTCTTTTATTGTTCCCTATGAATATTACAGTTGTATTTTCTCTTTCTGTGAAAATTTTTATGGTGTTTTGATGGGGATGACGTTAAATCTATAGATCACAGATTTGGGTAGTATGGACATTTTCACAATGTTTATTCCAATATTATTTCCAAAAGATTTGTAGTTCTTGTTTTAGAGATCTTTCACCTTCTTGGTTAAATCTATACCTAGATGTTTCAGGGTTTTTTGGTTTGTTTGTTTTTGCTATTGTAAAAGAGCTTATTGCCTAGATCTCTTTTTCTAGTAGTTCAGTGTTGGAGTACAAAAATGTTACTGATTTTTGTATATTGATTTTGTGTACTGCAACTTTACTGAATTCATTGATCAGGTCTGTGTCTTTAGGTTTTGCTATATATAAGATCATGTAATCTGCAAACAGGGACAATTTGACTTTCCTTTTTTCAATTTTTCAATTTCCTTTCTTCACTTGCCTGGGTGTTCTAGCTACTACTACCAATAATAAGTTAAATAGGAGTGGTGAGAGTGGACATCCTTGTTTTGTTCCTGGTTTTAATGGAAAATGTTTCAACTTTTCCCATCCAGGATGAGATTGGCAGTGGCTTTAATTGTGTTGAGATTCTTTCCTTCTATACCTATTTTGTTGAGAGTCTTTATTATGAAGGGATGTAGAATTTTGTCAAATGCTTTTTCTGTGTCTATTGAAATAATCATATCATTTTTCCCCTTAATTTTGCTGATGTGGTGAATCAGTTATTGATTTGTATATGTTGAACCATCCTCACGTCCCTGGGATGTATCCTACTTGATCATGGTGTATAATTTTTTAATGTGTTGCTGTATTCGGCTTGCTAATGTTGTGTTGAGAATTTTTACATCTATTTTCACCAAGGATATTGGCTTCTAGTTTTCTTTTTTTGTTGTATCTTTGTCTGAAATTGGTATCATGGTGGTGCTGGCCTCATAAAGAGAGTTTTGGAGAATGGCCTCCGATTGATTTTTTTGGAATAGTTGGAAAAGTATTGGTATTAATTCCTCTTTTAAGGTTTGGTAAAATTTAGTGGTGAAACCATCACGTCCTGGACTTTGCTTTGTCAGGAAACTACTTTTTCTGTTTCTGTCTTATTGCTGGTTATTAGTCTGTTCGGGTTTTGTGTTTCTCCTTGGTTCAGTCTTGGTGGTTTGTATGCATCCAAAATTTATCCTTTTCCTCCAGATTTTCAAATTTGTTAGAATTTAGTTGTTTACAATAGTCTCTAATGATTCTTTGTACATATGTAGTATCAGTTTTAGTGTCTTCTTTTTATTTCTGATTTTTTTGTTATTTGGGTTTTCTCTCTTTTAAGGAAGTCTAGCTAATGGTTCTTCTATTGTGTTCAGCTTCTCAAAAAAAACAACTTTTCATTTCATATATCACTTTTTCTACTCTATTTCATTTAGTTCTGCTCTGATTTTAATTATTTATTTCCTTCTACTAATTTTGGAATTGGATTTTTCTTCTTTTTCTAGTTCCTTGAGATGAAATATTTGAAGTCTTTTTATTCTATTGCCGTAAGCATTATTGCAGTAAATTTCCCTCTTAGTACTGCTTTTGCATTATCCTATAAGTTTTTGGTACAATGTGTCTTTATTTTCATTAGCTTCAAGAAACTTCCTCTTTTCCTGTTTAATTTCTATTTTGACCCATAGGTTCAGCAACATGTTGTTTAATTTTCATGTATTTGTATAGTTTCCAAAGATTCACTTGTTCTTGATTTCTAGTTTTATCTGTTGTGTTCTTAAAAGATACTTGATATGATACAAATTTTTAAAAATTTGTTGAGAGTTGATTTGTGACCTAACATATAGTCTACCTGGAGCATGCTCCATGTGCATAGGAAGAAGGTTTTATTCTTTCTTGTTTATTCATGGTGGTGATTGTCATTTTTCAGATTCCCGATGCAGGACTTCCCTGAGGATTTCTTGTAGGGCTTCTTGTGTGATGGTGAACTCCCACAGTTTTTGTTGTCTGGGAAATACACTATTTCTCTCTCATTTCTAAAGGATACCCTTGCTGCTTATAGTATTCTTGGCTGGAAGTTTTTTTCTTTTAATGCTTTGAATATAGCAACTCATTCTCTTCCATCCTTTTAGGTGTCTGCTGTTAGCTTCATTGGGACTACCTTATAGGTGACTTGACAATTTTCTCTTGCTCTTTTTAGGATAATCTCTTTGTCCTTGACTTTTGACAGTTTGACTGTAATACATCCTTGGAGAGGTTGTTTTGGGATTTATCTGTTTGGGAATCTTTGAGCCACTTGAAACTGAAAGTCTATATTTTCCCCAGTACCTGAGAAGTTTTCCATTATGATTTCATTGAATATATTCTCAATGCCTTTTCCTTTTTGCTTCCTTTATGGAACTCCCATGATTCAGATGTTTGTGTGCTTAATGTTATCTGGTAGCTCTCATAGATTTTTTTACTTTTTAAATTCTTTCTTTGGGGGTGGTGACTATTTTCACAAGAACACTATTAGTGGTCTTTCTGGACTGTGGGCCACCAAGGCCCTCTTCCCACCTGCCACCTCCAAGCAACATCATCTGAAGGACACAGCTGTGGCTTTTGCCAGCTCCTGTGCCATATGCTCATCAGCTCCAGTCTGGAAATGGCCAGGATTCAAAACAGATGGAATGGTTCTTTCTTTCTCTCATTGTGGCTTCTCCCATATTCATGCACTCCATAGGTCTCTATGCCTCTTCCCCTGAACTCTAGTGAGCTCAGAATTTTTTTCAGATATTTTTAAGGGTTTCTTTTTTGTGTGGTGTTTAGTCCATGAAAATTATTCCATTCCTTTAGTCATGTAATATTTTCCTTCCTTCCTTCCTTCCTTCCTCCCTTTTTCCTTCCTTCCTTCCTTCCTTCCTTCCTTCCTTCCTTCCTTCCTTCCTT
>NW_007728982.1:118209-125162 GCF_000696425.1 Galeopterus variegatus | reverse complement strand
AGGTCCTTAGCTTGAATGGATGACCCTGGACAGGGTTTCTCCTTTCTCTTTTCTGGAAGCAAGAGGCTTCTCTTGGATCTTTGCTTCTCCTTCTTTCCTCTTTCCTCCTGTTTAAAAAAATGCAGGAATATCTGAATTTGAGTGAGGTGGTGCTGCTGGCATCCAGACTAGGTGTTGGCAGGGAGCAGGATGGATGTGAAGAGAGGGGCAGTGGCAGTGGCAGTGTTCTGGGGCCAGGCAGTGGTGATGGTGGTGGCTCTGAGGTTGTGCTTTCCTCTGCAGTTCAGGGTTTGAATTTCCAAAGGTGGAGCTGCCGAGCTGCTTCTCAGGAAGTGGACAAGGCCTCTAGGTGGGGCTGCAGTGAGAGGGCCCTTCTATGTGCTTCTTATGTGGTGGGTGGGGTTCCTAGGCATGCCTGCAACAAGGCGAGTTGACTATCTGTTTCTGGGTTGTGGGTGGGGCTGCTATGCAGGCCTGAGGTAAGGTGACCCATCTAGCTTCTTCTGGGTGGTGGGCAGAGCCACCTGGCAGACATGCAGTGAAGGGGCTTGTGCAGCCACTCTGGGCTTGTTGGCCAAGCTGCTAGGTAGGGCAGTTTAGTATGAAACTGCCTGGAAGCCTCTCAGGGAGAGGCAGAGGCAGTTTACCTGCACCAGCCTGAGTATGTATTTGTTATGATGGAGACCTGTGAACTGTCCTTCTGGGCTGGGGGCTCAGGTTTGGAAGCCTCTCAGGGAGAGGCAGAGGCAGTTTACCTGCACCAGTCTGAGTATGTATTTGTTATGATGGAGACCTGTGAACTGTCCTTCTGGGCTGGGGGCTCAGGTACATGTCTCAGTCAAGTGTCAGGGCTGGTGGCTGGGGAAAGTATGGGGTATGATCTGCCTGAGGATGGTATGCCTATCTGTTGTCTAGCTGGGGATGTGGGTTTCATCAGTTCAGCAAGACTAGGGTTGGTTTCCCAGACTGTAGAACTAGAGTCACTGTGATCCTGGACTACAGACTGCTGGGATCAGAGTTTATGGCCTCCCATGTGAGTGTGCTGCGTGGAGGGCAGAACCTTAAGGCTGGGAAAGCACCATGGCTACTGGCCACAGGGCAGGGCGGGCTCCTGTAAGGGCTCTGGTTTCAATATGGCACCAACCCAAGCATTGGCTTGGGCGCTGAAGGTGGGGGGTGGGGAGGGTGCCATTTGTGCTTGTGTTCTAGACCAGTGCAGTGTGTTTTGTAGGGTGCAGCACACATTTGGCTCCAGGCTTGTCCTGCCCAAGTGATAAGGACTGGGGTTAGTGTGAGTCCTCTGCCTACCTTTTCACTGCCAAGGAAATTCTTAATATATTGATCCTGGTGTTGGAGACATGGTAGCTGAAGCTGTGAGCCTTTCTATGCTACCATCCTGGATTTTTGTGTTCTGCAGAGATCTCTCCAATCTGCTGCTGTGCTCCCACACTCTTTCACTGATGCTCCTGTCATTATTTAGCTGTCTGTTACTTGTTCTGGTACTTTTCTGTGGGTGGAGTGCACCCTGGGCATCTCTAGTCTGCCATTTTGCTTTTATTTATCTTTCTAACATAATTGTCTTAATCAATGATGGTGTAGAAATAACATCACAAGGAATCTTGATCTTATTATGATAAACATTGATTTTGACCTTATCTATTTATATAGATGTTCTGATTTAGGTTGGATTAATAACTGGAAGAGTTTTGGCTAAAGCAAGGAAGGCTATATCAAACATGTTTATAAAATTGGGTATCACTGTATTAATTTGCAAAGCACAATTTTATTAAATACATTTGATATCAGAGGTATAATTTCAGACACTAAAAATATAGCAGGGAACAAAACAAGGTTTCTACTCAGAGTATACATGGCAGGGGAGAGATACAAATAACCAAGTATTTCTATAATATAATATATTGCTTATGTAACATGTTTTATCACATATATTACTTACATAAAATAACATAATAGGTCATGCGATAATATATGCTACTGAGAAAAATAAAGCAAGGTAATAAAAAATGAAGGAAGGTAAGTTCAGTTGGGAGCATATGATGTTAAATGTAATAATCATGGATTCCTTCTTTAATGACATGCTTTACATAAGAAGGTAAGTAAATACGATGTGGGAATTAGCCCAAGAAAACAAGAATTCTAGGCAGATGGTAATGTATGTACAGAGGTAGGAATATGTTTGGAGTGGTTGTAAAATATGTAGATTTTGCTAACAATATTGAAACTGCTGAAGATGGTAAGAAAGAACATGAAATGACTAAGAAAACTGGTGGCATGTCAGAATGCTGCACAAGTACTGACCAAATTTTGGAATTTATAAATATTTTCAGTTTACATAACAATAATATTTCCTCATACAACAATAAAGCTACCCAATAATTTAAGGATACTTTGTTAAAATGTGAACTTTCTTTAAATTTTTCAAATAAAATCTGTTTCTGTTGAATGGACTCCTCCTTGTAATAATTCTCCCATGCTATAAAACCAAGTATCCTCATCTTAATCACTATGTCTAGTTCTGATTAAATCATTGCATGACTAGCACTAAGATCGGCTCCTTCCACTACATACCTCAATTGTGGCTCAAGCATATCAGCAGCAAAACTCTTCACCATCTACCCAAGAAGCCTGTGTGGTAGTTTATAGATAAGACACCAGGAGGCTGGAACTTACTCAATATATGTAATTATGTTTAGCTCAGTTTCATTTGTAAATTAGAAAAGAATCCAATGGATGAGGCATGCTTTATGACCTCTAATCAGCTGTGTGAATGTCTATATCCAGTTCACTCTTTTTTTTTTTATGCCATTCTTATTAGGCCAGAGAAGACAAGAAAGGCTGTAAAGAAGGCAAATAGAACTGAAAAATAAATTATCCAAGGGTAATGCAATTTTTAAGAAAAAATGTGATGGAGAAGAAGAGATATGCATAAAATCCATTTTTATAATGCCTGCTATGATCAGCCATCCCAGCCCTTCATTCCTTTCCCATATTTCCCAGCACACTCACACTGCTCCGTGTTATCCTGTTCTTCCTTGCACCTGCTTTGACAAGCAGCAGTTCATGTTGATTATGCTCACAGACTTCTGGAGCATGCAGTACGTGTCTAGATCACAGTTTTGCCCCACCCTAAGTCTGTGGTCTTGAGTGAGATGCTTGACCCTTATCACTGCATTTTCTAAGAGGAGGTAGGGATCATTAATCTCCATGAAACTGTTTATAGGTAAAATAATGCATGCAAAGCATTTAGCATAGCACCTGACACAAAGCTAGCATTCACTGATCATTAGTGCATTCATTGAAAGTCTAGATTTACACAAACACCTCCTCTCTGCTTCTGTACTTGTAGGCTTTATCTTCTAACACCAAGGTTATTCATTTTAGAACAGACGTAATACTTCATCTTAAAACTAGATTCATGGCCACAATTTCTCCGAGTTCCAGATTTTTCATCGAAGAGAAATAATTGTCTTCACATTAAAATTTTATTTTGCTTTTTAAATGTAATCCTCCTCGCTGCCCCCCCCCCAACACAAACAAAAAAGGATGACTGACTCAGTTTGGACTTCATGGTCACTGTGATAGCAAGAAGATTAAGTAATAGATAAACCCAACAGGAAAAATTAAGTTATATTTGAGAGAGAATTATTTCTTCAGAAGGAAAGAAAAGAATGCTAGCCGAATAAAATGGTAGTGCATCTGTCAGTAGTAGTAGTGGCAACAGCAGAAGTGGACTTATGAAGTACACGTGTATTCTGACTTACTAGGATACAGACAGTGAGACTATTTGAGAAAATACTTCTCATTATACTTCCTCAAGTTGATTTAGAATGGACGTTGTTAAATCAATTTTAGGTATAATTTGCATATAATAGAATGCATGCATTTCTAGTGAATATTTCAATGAGTTTTGAAAAAATTATATTGTCCAGTGACCCGTTATCAAAATCAAGACATAGAAAATTCTATAAACTGGAAAATTCCCTGTCCCAGGCAACACCAATCTCCTTTCAATCAATATAGATAAGATTTACTTTTTGTAGAGTTTTGTACAAATTAGATCATACATTATGTACTCTTTTGTGTTTGGCTCCTTTTACTCGGTGTAATGTTTACGATATCCATCCATAACACTGCATGTATCGATAGTTAAATCTCATTCACCTCCACTGATAAATAGTATTCCATGTATCAATCTGACACAAATTGTTTACCCATTCACCTGTCAATTGATGTTTGGGTTGTTTCCAATTTTGTGTTATTATAAATAAAGCTGCTATAATTATTGATACCCAATTTTTGTGTAAATATATGTTTTTTTTTTTATTTTTCTAGAGAAATTACCTGTGTTAATCCAGGTCCATTGAGAGGCCAACACCAAGGTGAGTTGCAAGACATGCAAGAGAATAACTGGGGGAAAACACAGGTGAGGGGGAAGGCCGGGGTATGAGGAGGACCTAGAATATGATGCAGGTCATAGCTCTGCAAGAGAGAGGAGAGGAATGAAAGAAGGTCTTAGCTGACCATGCACTTCTAAGATCGTTTTGACAAGGCTGACAGGAAATCTTTGAGTCAAATCACTCCTAAGAGGGTTTCTGTCTCTCCCAAGAGTCCCTCATGCCCAAGGAATGAGCCTGCCTAAACATCTCTTTCACACTCCGACATTGGCTGGGAGCAGCCCATAGGACACATGCTGTCCGTACAAAAACAGAGCTGGGCCATTGGTTGATCACTCTCTTTACTGTAGGAAATTTGAGAGGTGATTTCCAATGCTACCACAATACCTAGAAGTGGAAATGCTGAATCAAATAGTAAGCCTATGTTTATTTTTACAAAGACTGTTCAACTTCTTTACAAAGTGCCTGCACCTTTTGACATATTCAACCAGCAATATGAAATTTCTAGTTGCTCACATCTTCACAACTCTTGGTATTGCCAATATTTTTAATTGTATCCATTCTAACGGGTGTGTAAAGAAACATCATCATAGCTATTAATATTAAATTAATATATATATATACACACACACATTTAAAATGTACAGTATTATGAGTTTTGACATATGTATATATTTGGGAAACAATCATTGTAATTAAAAAGTGCACATTTCCATCATCGCCAAAATTTCCTTGTGCCTTGTGTAATCCATCTCTGCTTTCACCCCCATCCTCAGGCACCCATCTATCTATTACTATCACCAGAGATTAATTTACATTTTCTAGATTTTTACATTAATGGAATCATACAGTATATACATTTATTTTGCCTGTTTTGTTTTTCTCTCAGAATAATTATTTTCCTTCCTTTTGTAGTATTCACTGAGTTGCAATGACTTTCTTATTAATTAGCTGCTTTATCATTATAGAATGTACTTTGCCAAACTATAATCTACTCCTAGTTCTGAAGCCTACTCTATCTGATATTAATATAGGCACCTAAACTTTCTCATGATTACTATTTCCATGGTATATATTTCTGCATCCTGTAGTGATTTATATAACTATTTTAAATTTAAGCAAGTTCATTTGGTCAAGTATATAGTTGTGTTTCACCTTTTAAGCCCAACTTATAATTGGAATGTTTTATTAATTATATTTTATGTCATCATTGATATAGTTAAGTTTAAATCTGCCATTTGCTATTTATTTTCAATTGGAGACTTCTGTTCTTTATCTTTAACTTATCATAGCTCACATTCTGATAATATTGCACACCTTTATGTAAAACATAAGATGCTTACAAGGGGATGCAAACATTTTCCACTCTCAGCTTTTGTGTTATTGTTGGCATACTTTTAGTTCAGTGTAGTGTAAGAAACACAATATGCATTGTTATTAGTTTGCTTTAAAAATAACTTATTTTTAAAGAAAATTTAAAATTACATAAATATGTGAATATTTATGTGAATACACATATGAATATGTATGAATTCTTTATTCTTTGGGATAAATTCAAATTTTCATATGGCATAATTTTTATTTTTTCTAAGCTACACAATTTTATTCCTAAAGTACAATGCATCTTATATACTGTTTCTCAATTAATATTCGAGTGTATCTTGGCATTGTGGCATGAAAACTGAGAACACTTTGAGGTTTAGGCATAGCTGTAGTGAAAAAGGTCCTTCCAGCCTTTTGATTGTATCGGTGTTATGAAATAAATACAATGATGCTTTTAGCCTTCCATGTGTAATTTGTTTTTAATGTATTGCCGTTTAAAAACTCTGAGACAGCTAGTATTTAAATAAATCCCTGCCATTTGGGAATAATGTTTGAATGACTGATACTGTAAACATATCTGCTAATTTATACCATATTAAGATTCTAAATGATACAGCTATTTAAAATATATTATGTTGATTAATCAGTATTTAAAAATAAGTATATTTAAAAGTGCATTAAGTATAGTTTCCAGTCATATGTTACTTTCCTACTGTGTACTTATTTAAAAAACATTAGGACAGTTAAGAATTATTTAATAATACTTGAACCATAGGCCCAGCGAACATGACTTCTCTTCTCCCACATTTTGGATTGGATATCCACTTAAAACCATCATTTCTTTGCAAATTTTCCACTTAGTCTATCAAAAATCAATCCTATAAAAGTTCTTTAAAACGTTCTTCAGGTTTTTTTGAGTCTCTGAATGATTATGGCATTCTGTAAATCTGCTTTTTCCAATGTGTTTCATTTCACAATTTGAGGAAAGGAAGAGCTGTTGCCAGGTAAAAGGGAGCACTTTTTTGAGATCCTTGGTATTTTTGGATGAAATCTTTGATGTGGCTTACCCTGTGAGAAATGTTGAATTTCTGGACTAACCAGATCTGTATGGTAGTGATGGGTTCCAAGCTGTTTAGTGGAACAGCAGACAAACTACTTTTGTTTTCAGCTTCAATACTTTGCCTTAGAAACAATTTGTAGCATGGCACTTCCCAG
>NW_007728982.1:111332-117047 GCF_000696425.1 Galeopterus variegatus | reverse complement strand
CTTGCCCCCCCCCCCCCACGATTAGGTTGGTTCCATGTCTTGGCTATTGTAAACAGACCTACTATGAACATGAGAGTGCAGGGATCCCTTCAACATGAAGACTTCCATTCTTCCGGGTGTATACCCAGAAGTGGGATTGCTGGATTGTATGGAAGATCTACCTGCATAGTGGTAGATTCCATTTTCCATAGTGGCTGTGCTAATTTACAGTCCCACAAACAATGTACGGGTGATCCCTTCTCTCCATAACCTCATCAGCATTTATTATTCATCATCTTTTTGATTATAGCCACTCTAACTGGAGTGATGTGGTATCTCAATGTAGTTTTAATCTGCATTTCCCTGATGACTAGTGATGTTGAGCATTTTNTGTAATTGCTTGAGTTCCTTGTATATTATGGATATTAATCCCTTGTTGGATGCATAGTTTGGAAAAATTTTCTCCCAATGTGTAGGTTGTCATTTCACTCTATTGATTGTTTCCTTGGCAGTGCAGAAGCTTTTTAGTTTGATATAGTCCCATTTGTTTATTTTTTCATTTGTTGCTTGTGGGTTTGGGCTCCTGATAATGAAGTCTGTGCCCAGACCTAATTCCTGAAGTGTTTCACCTATATTTTCCCTTAATAATTTTACAGTTTCACGTCTTATACTTAAGTCTTTAATCCATTTTGAATTGATTTTAGTGAGAGGTGAGAGGTATATATCTAGTTTCATTCTTCTGCATGTGGATAAACGGTTTTCCCAGATCTGTTTGTTGAAGAGGCTGTCTTTTCCCCAATGTAGATTTTTGTAGCCTTTGTCCAATATCAGATGGTTGTAAGCCTGAGGGGTGATTTCTGGGTCCTCAATTCTGCTCCACAAGTCTGAATGGCTTTTTTTTATACTACTACCATGCTGTTTTGGTTACAATAGCTTTGTAGTATAATTTGAAGTCAGATAGTGTCATGCTTCTGGCTTTATTTTTTTTGTTCAGGATTGCTTTGGCTATTTGGCATCGTTTGTTGTTCCAAATGAAGGTAAGATTGTTTTCTTTCCATTTCTGTGAAGAATGTTCTTGGTATTTTGATGGGGATTGCATTGAATCTGTAAATCAGTTTGGGCAGTATAGACATTTTCACAATGTTAATTCTTCCAATCCAAGAGCATGGAATATCTTTCCATCTTTTTGTGTCTTCTTTAATTTTTTTCAGAAGTGATTTGTAGTTCTCATTGTAAAGATCACTTCCTTGGTTAAATTGATCTGCAGGTATTTTATTTTTTTCATGGCAATTGTAAACAGCCTTACTTTCTTTATTTCTCTTTCTGTTAGCTCATTATTTGAGTACAGAAAAGCAACTGATTTGGGGGCATTTATTTTGTATCGTGAAACATTACTGAAGTTATCAACCAGCACTAGGAGTTTTTTGATAAGAGTCTTTAGGTTTTTCTATATATATATATTATCATGTCATCTGCAAATAGGGGCAGTTTGACTTCATCTTTTCCAATCTGGATTCCCTATATTTCTTTCTCTTGTCTGATTGCTCTGGCTAGTACCTCCAGTACTATGATAAATAGAAGGAGTGAGGTTGGTTATCTTCATCTTGTTCCTGTTCTTAAGGGAAAAGTCCCATTCAGAATGTTACTGGTGGTGGGTTTGTCATAAATGGCTTTTATTGTTTTGAGATACTTTCTTTCTATACCTAATTTGTTGAGACTCTTTATCATCAAGGGATATTGAATTTTGTCCTATGCTTTTCCAGCATCTATTGAGATAATCACGTGGTCTTTGTCCTTGAGTTTATTAATGTGATGTATCACATTTATTGACTTTCATATGTTGAACCATCCTTACATCCCTGGTATGAATAGCATTTCTTCGTGGTATATTTTTTTTTTAAATGTGTTGCTGTATTCTGCTTGCTAACATTTTGTTGAGGATTTTTGCATCTATGTTCATCAAGTAAATTGGCATGGAATTTTCTTTTTTTGTGTGTCTTTATCTAGTTTTGGTATCAGTGCTATGTTTGCCTTATAGATTGAGTTTGGGACAGTAGCTTCTGTTTCAATTTTTTGGAATAGTTTGAGGAGAACTGGTATTAACTCCACTTTAAAAGTTTGATAGAATTTAGCTGTAAAGCTATCCAGACCCAGACTTTTATTTTTTGGAGGATTGCTGATTACTGCTTTAATCTCATTGCTTTTTATTGGTCTGTTCAGGTATTCTATCTCTTCTGGGTTCAGTCCGGGTAGTTTGTATGCATCTTGAAACTTATCCGTATCTTACAGATTTCCATATTTGTTGTCATACAGATTTTTATAATAGTCTCTAATGATTCTTCATCTTTCTGTGGTATCAGTTGTAATGTCTCCCTTTTCATTTCTGATTTTAGTGACTTGGATCTTCTCTCTTCTTTTTTCGTTAACCCAGCTAATGGTTTGTCTATTTTATTTGTCCTTTCAAAAAGCCAACTTTTTGTTTCATTGACCTTTTCTATTGTTTTCTGGGTCTCTATTTCATTTAGTTCTGCTCTGACCTTAATTATTTCTTTCCATCTACTACTTTTAGGTTTGGATTTTTGTTGTTGATTTTCAAGTTCTTTGAGGTATAGTGTTAGGTGATTTATTTGAAGTCTTTCTGTTCTTTTAATATAGGCGTTTGTTACAAGAAATTTGTCTCTTAGAACTACTTTTGCAGTGTCCCACAGGTTTTGGTATGATGTATCTTTATTTTCATTGCTTTCAAGAAATTTTTTGGTTTCCTGTTTAATTTCTTCTTGGACCCATAGGTTGTTCAGGAGCCTATTGTTTAGTTTCAATGTATTTGTATAATTTCCAGAGTTTTGCTTATTATTAATTTCCAGTTTTATTCCATTGTGGTCTGAAAAGATGCTTGGAATGATTTCAATGTTTTTAAATTTGCTGAGACTACATTTTTGACCGAATGTGTGGTCTATCTTGGAGAAGTTTCCATGGGCTGATGAGAAAAAAGTCTTATTATTAATTTCCAGTTTTAGTCCATTGTGGTCTGAAAAGATGCTTGGAATGATTTCAATGTTTTTAAATTTGCTGAGACTACATTTTTGACCTAATGTGTGGTCTATCTTGGAGAAGTTTCCATGGGCTGATGAGAAAAAAGATTATTCTTTAGTTGTTGGGTGAAATGTTCTGTATATATCTGTCAGGTCCAGTTGGTCTAAGGTGTAAGTTAAATCCTGTTTTTCTTTTTTGATTTGTTGCCTGGAAGATCTTTCTCATACTGACAGCAGGGTGTTCAGATCACCCACTATTAATGTATTAGGGTCTATTTCGTTTTTTAGGTCTAATAGTGTTTGCTTTATATATCTGGGTACTCCAGTATTGGGTGCATATATATTTATTATTTCTATGTCTTCTAGGTAGAAAAATCCTTTTATTATTATGTAGTGGCCTTCTTTATCTCTTTTTATGTTTTTCGGTTTAAAGTCTATTTTATCCAAAATGAGAATAGCTACTTCTTCTCTTTTTTGGTTTCCATTTGCATGGTATTTCATTTTCCATCCCTTCACTTGTAGTTTGTGTGCGTCTCTACAGGTGAGGTGCATCTCTTGGAGACAGCATATACTTGGGTTTAGCTTTTTAATCCAATCAGTCAATCTATGTCTTTTGAATGGGGAATTCAATCCATTCACATTTAGGGTAGTTATTGACAAGTATTGTTTAATTCCTGTCATTTAATTGCTTCTTGTTTAGATGATTTAATATCTGTTTATTACCTCCCCATTAATTTCTCTTCTCCAATGTTAGTTGGAGATTTAAAGAGGCTTGATTTAGCTTCTTTCTCTTTCTCATTGGAACATTGGTTTTAATGGTGGGTTTTGCTCTTTCCTGTGTATTTGTGATAGAGTCATGATTATTCAGATTCCAGATGCATGGCTCCCTTGAGAATTTCTTGCAGGGATGGTTGTGTGGTTGCGAACTCCCACAACTTTTGTTTGTCTGGGAAATACACTATTTCTCCTTCATTTCTGAATGAGAGCCTTGCTGGGTATAGAATTATTGGCTGGCAATTTTTTTCTTTTGGTATTTAGAATATATCATTCCATTTTCTTCTCACCTGCAGGATTTCAGTTGAGAAGTCTGCTGTTAATCTGATAGGTGCTCCCCTAAAATTGAATTGATGCTTCTCCCTTACTGCTTTTAGAATTCTCTCTTTGTCTCTGAGCTTTGCTAATTTCACTATAATGTGTCAGTGGAGGATCTTTTGGGGTTGAATCTGTTTGGGGACATTTGAAATTTCTGGACCTGAAGGTCTGTATCTCTCCCTACACTTGGGAAGTTTTCTGTTACTATTTCCTTGAATAAGTTTTCAATACCTTTTCCTTTCTCCTCCCCTTCTGGAATACCCACAATTCAGATAGGAGAGTGCTTGAAGTTATCTGCTATCTCAGATTTTCCTCATTATTTTTAACTCTTTTTTTCCGTTTTATCTATCTGGGTTATTTTGAAAAGACCATCTTTGACGTCTGAGATTCTTTCTTCTGCTTGCTCTACCCTTCTGCTCAAGCTCTCAGTCGTGTTTTTTATTTTATTGAGTGAGTCTTTCATTTCTAGGCTTTCTGCTACACTCTGTTTTTTTTTTTTTTTTGCCCTTTTTGAGACCGGCTGCAACGTGCTCAGCCAGTGAGCGCTGTGAGCACACCGGTCATCCCTATATAGGATCTAAACCCGCGGCGGGAGCACTGCTGCTCTCCCAGCACCGCACTCTCCCGAGTGCGCCATGGGCTCAGCCCCACTACACTCTTTTTTAAGGTATTAATCTCTTTGTAGATTTCCTTCTTCATATTCTGGATATTTTTTCTTGTTTCATTGCATTCTCTAATTGAATCTTCTTTTATTTCTTCAAGTTTTCTTAAGATCATTGCTCTGAGTTCTTCTTCAGATATTTCAAGTAGAGTCTGTAATTTCATGGAGTCTGAAATTTGAGCATTGCTGTATTCCTTCAGTGATGCCATATCTTTTTGTTTATTTGTAGTTTTAGCATTTTTTCATTGATGCTTAGTCACTTGGTAGAGGGTATGCTTCTTCTATTACACTGACATTGGCTATGATGATCAAGATTTCTTCCTGTATTTGTAGGCTTTACTGGTGACTCTTCTATCAGTGTAGTCAAGTGAGCCATAGGTTACCTGTAGAGTTCCTCTGGCTGCTACTGTGGTGGTGTATGGTCCTTGCTTGATAGTGGGTGTGGTAATGGCTATTACAACACCTTGGGTCCTATTCCAGAATCTGTGACCTTAGAATGAACCACACAACTCACCTCTTGGTGGGGTGTGCCATGGGACCTGGATTCTCCCTCCTGGTCCAGAGGGAGGGGTAGACTGTATCTCTGCTCAGTTCTCCTGGGCTGTGCTCACCTCTTGACAGGGTGTGCTGCAAGGACCTGGCTTCTCCCACAAGGTCCAGAGGGGAGTGGAGGACTGCACCACCACTTGGGTCTCCTGGGCTGGGCTCACTTCTCAGTGGGGCATGCCACAGGGAACTGGCTTCTCCCTCCAAGTATCTGTTTTTATGCCAGTACCATGCTGTTTTGGTTACAATAGCTTTGTAATATAACTTGAAGTTGGGTAGTGTTACGGCTCCAGCTTTATTTATTTATTTTTTTCTGCTGAGGATTGCTTTGGCTGTTTGGGGTTTTTTGTTGTTCCATATGTGTTGGGATTGCTCTTTCTATTTCTGAGAAGAATGTCATTGGAA
>NW_007728982.1:109293-110133 GCF_000696425.1 Galeopterus variegatus | reverse complement strand
TTTTGTTGTTCCATATGTGTTGGGATTGCTCTTTCTATTTCTGAGAAGAATGTCATTGGAATTTTGATGGGGATTGCATTGAATCTGTTGATTGCTTTAGATAGAATGGACATTGTCACAATGTTAATTATTCCCATTAAAGAGCATGGTATATCTTTCCACCTTTTTGTGTCCTCTTTAATTTCTTTCAGCAGTGTTTTGCAGTTCTCATTGTAGAGATCTTTTACCTCCATGGTCAAATTGGTACCTAGGTATTTTATTTTTTTGGCAATGATTGAAAATGGGCTTGCATTCTTGATTTATTTTTCTGCTAGTTTGTTACTGGGATTTAAAAATGCTACTGATATTTGGGTGTTGATTTTGTGTCCTGCAACCTTACTGAAATTGTTAATCAGCTGCAAGAGGTTTTTCATACAGTCTATAGGTTCTTCTATATATAAAATCATGTCATCTGCAACAAGGACAGTTTGACTTCAACCTCTCAAATCTAGATGCCCTTTATTTATTTCTCTTGCCTGATTGCTGTGTCTAGTTCTTCCAAAACTATGTTAAGTAGGAGTGGTGAGAGTAGACATCCTTTTCTCATTCCTGTTCTGGATGATATTGTCGATTGGTTTGTTGTAAATAGCTTTTATTGTATTGAGATAACTTCCTTCTATACCTAATTTGCTGAGAGTCTTTATCATGAAGTGATGTTGAATTTTGTTGAATGCTTTTTCTGCATCAAGATAATCATATGGTTTTTGTCTTTGGTTTTGTTGATGTGGTTTATCACATTTATTGACTTGCATATGTTGAACCAATCTTGTATTCCTGGGATGAATCCCAATTGATCATGGT
>NW_007728982.1:106696-108569 GCF_000696425.1 Galeopterus variegatus | reverse complement strand
AATGAGTTTGAGAGAAAGGTTTCTGTTTCAATTTTTTGGAAAATTTTGAAAAGAAGTGGTATTAATTCTTCTTTAAAGGTTTGATAGAATTCAGTTGTAAAGCCATCTGGTCCTGGGCTTTTCTTTTTTGGAAGATTGCTGATTAATTCTTCAATTTCATTGCTTGTTATTGATCTGTTCAGGATCTCTATTTCTTCTTGGTTCAGTCTTGTTAGTTTGTATGTTTCCAGAAATTTATCCATATTCCTTTCATATTTGTTGGCATACATTTATAATAGTCTCTAATGATTCTGCATATTTCTGTGGTATCAGTTGTAACATCTCCCTTTACATTTCTGATTTTTGTTATTTGGGTCTTCTCTCTCTCTCCCTCATTTATTTTTAGTTAACCTAGCTAATAGTTTGTCTATTTTATTTATCTTCTTAAAAAACTAACTTTGTTTTATTGATCTTTTGTATTGTATTTTGGCTCTCTATTTCATTTAGTTCTGCCCTGATCTTAATTATTTCTTTCCATCTACTATTTTTTAGATTTGATTATTGTTTTTCTAGTTCTTAGAGGCATAGTGTTAGGTCATTTATTTGAAGTCATTCCATTCTTTTCATATAAGCTTTTATTGCAATAAACCTCCCTCTTAGAACTGATTTTGTGGTATCCCACAGGTTTTGGTATGATGTATCTTTATTTTCATTAGTTTCAAATTTTTTTTGATTTCTTGTTTAATTTCATCTTAGACCAATAGATTATTCAGGAGTTTGTTGTTTAGTTTCCATGCACTTGAGTAGTTTACAGAATTTTGCTTGTTATTGACTTCCTGTTTTTATCCATTGTGATCCAAAAAGATACTTGGAATGATTTCAGTTTTTTAAAATTTGCAAGAACTTGATTTATGACCTAACATGTGGTCTATCCTGGAGAAAGTTCCATGTGCTGATGAGAAGAATGTGTATTCTGTAATTGTTTGATGAAATGATCTGTAGATATCTGCCAGGTCCAGATGGTCTAATGCATACACTAAATCCTGTATATCTTTGTTGATTTCTTGTCTGAAAGGTAAGTTTAACACTGAGAGAGGGGTGTTCAGGTCATCCAATATTCTTGTATTAGGGTCTATCTCTTTTTTTTTTTTTAGGTCTAATAGAGTTTGCTGTACATATCTAGGTGTTCCGGAGTTGGGTGCATGCATATTTATGATTGTCATGTCTTCTAAATGGATAGATCCCTTTATCATTATATAATGGCTGTCTTTGTCTCTATGTTTTAGGATTTGAAATCTATTTTATCCAATATAAGAATAGCTACCCATGATCATTTTTGCTTTTCAGTTTGTATGGTATATCTTTTTCCATCCCTTCACTTTTAGTCTGTGTGTGTCTTTATAGGTGAAGTGGGTCTCTTGAAGACAGAATATAGTTCAGTCTAGTTTTTAATCCAATCAGTCAGTCTGGGTCTTTTGAATGGGGAGTTTAGTCCATTTACATGAAGGGTTGAAATTAATAAGTATTGCCTTACTCCTGTCATTATATTGGTTTTTGTTTAGATTTTCTAAATATCTTCTGTTCCTTTCTTCTTGTTTTATTTTTCATCGTCAATGTTAGTTGGATTTTCAGGTGACATAATTTAGCTTTGTTCTCTTTCTTATTTGCATTTTGGTTTTAACAGCAGGTTTTGCTCTTTTTGTGAATCCATGATAGTGATTACCATTTTTCACATTCTGGATGCAGTACTCCTTTGAGTATTTCTTGCAGAGCTGTTCATGTAGCAATGAACTCCCATAATTTTGTTTGTATGGGAAATACACTATGTCTCCCTCATTTGTGAAGGATAATCATGCTGGGTAGAGAATTCTTGGCTGGCATTTTTTTTTTTTTT
>NW_007728982.1:94576-105716 GCF_000696425.1 Galeopterus variegatus | reverse complement strand
GGTAAGAGGATTGCAACCCTTGGCTTGGTGTCACCCGCACTGTGCTCAGCCAGTGAGCGCACCGGCCATCCCTATATAGGATCCGAACACACAGTGAGAGCGCCGCTGCGCTCCCAGCGCCGCACTCTCCTGAGTGCGCCACGGAGTCAGCCCTATTTTCCTCTTTTTTAATTGTTTTTTTTTTCCTTTTGTTTTTCTGTCTACCTGGGTTATTTCAAGAAAACTGTCTTTGGCTTCTGTGATTCTTTCTTCTGCTTGCTTCCTTCTTCTTGCTGCTCAAGCTTTCCATTCTTTTTTTCATTTCATTGAGAGAATCCTTCATTTCTAGGAGTTCTTTTGCATTCTATTTTAATTATTAATGTTAACATTTAAGTTTTAATGTCTTTGAAAATTTGCTCCTCCATATCCTGTATACTTTTTCTTGCTTCAATGTGTTCTCTAATTGAATCTTCTCTTTTTTCTTGGAGTTTTCTTAAGATCAGTCCTCAGAATTCTTTCTCAGACCTCTCAAAGGTTTCTTGTTCTATGGGGTTTGGTACTTGAGAATTACCATATTCCTTTTGTGGTGTTATATCTTCCTGTTTATTTGTAATTCTAGTATTTCTATGCTGTTTGGTCATTTGATAGAATACTTGTTTCTTCTGTTACTCTGGAGTGGGCTATGAGGGGAAAGACTTCCTCCTCTATTTGTAAATTCTGCTGTTGACTCTTCTTGTATCAATGCAGTTGAGTGTGTGGTGGTCCCCTCTAGTGACTGGGTGTGGGTGGGCTGGCATCTGGGTCAGGCCCAGGGTATAGTAGTGTGGGGCTGGTGCACTCACCTGGGCACCCACTCATTTGGTGGGCCTTTGGGCCACTCCAGTCTTGTCTCTTTTCTTGATGTGCCTAATTTTAAAGAAACTTTAGTGTCTTGAAAGTCACTGAATTCTGTTTATTTTGTGATGTTGAATCTGCTGCTACTCTTTTCCAGCAACATTGTCCTTCCATATATTGTACTTTTAAACTTGTGAAATTGCATTTGGTTCTTTTTTATGTCTCATATTCTGTTGTATTTTATGTTCATAGTTGTCTTTATGCTCTTCAACATATGAAGCATAATTGTGTTTATTTTCATGTCCTTGTCTGCAAGTTTCATCATCATTGCATTGTTATTTCTGGTTTTATTTTTAACACCTGATTCTTCATGTCCTCTGTTTTCTTTTTCTTTTTCTTCATGTAACCATTAATCTTTTATTAGATATCAAATGTTTTTTAAGTAATATTTTTAAATGCTGGGTTTTGTCTTATTTTTCAAAAGAGCACTGAACTTTGTTAGGGCAGGCATTTTAGTTACTTGAAGGTAAGTTTGGTCCTTTCAAGCCTTGTATTTGCTCCTTTTAGTTGGCCAGAGTAGCCTTTCCTCATAGCGCACTTTTGTGGTGCTTCCTTCCTGGGGACACTACTGAATGTCTCTTGTATTCAAAGACATCTCTCTATTCAGGCTTATTGAAATGTGAATAATGCCTAGCCTTGTGTGAGCTCTAGGAAATCTTTGTCTCACAGCTCCTTCGTAATTGCTGTTTTCCAGAAATTTTTTTAGTTATTCACTCTGGATGTTAGGCTAAGATTTTGAGTCAGCCCAATATTCAATGAAACCACCTACAGACATTTCTGGAACTGTTTTTCTGAGAAGCTTCCTTCCCATAGACACTCAGTCTCCCTGAAGTCTGACCTCCTTTCTTCAGTTTAGCCCAGTAAAATTTCTATTCTCTGTTTGTAATCCTTTTACCTGTACCACATTCCAGAACTTGCCTACAAGCAAAAAGCTTGTGTGAAAGCCGTACTCACTATGTTTCCTTCCATTCTTTCAGGGTTCACAGCTTTGCTGAACCTGCTATCCAGTATCTGAAAATAGTTGTTTCCTGTATTTCCTGAAGTGTTCTAGTTATTTATGGTGAGAGATTAATGCTAGGCTTAATTTCTCCAATGTGCACAAACCACAGGCTTTTTGACATACTTTTAAAGCTAAATAGAAATTCTCCTGAGCACCATTTTAAAATTATATTTGAAGGTACACAATATTATAATATATTGACCTAATTCTTAGCTACTAATATCAAATGGTGTTGAATTATTGCACTCAAAAGTGTTATAAAAGCCTTACTTAATTTGATCTAGGAAAAATACATAGAAATAATAACTGAACATTTTAAGAGGCAAATTTCAAGGTCATAAAGACAAATAAATTATATAATAAAGTATTTACATTTTGAAAATCTATAATCTACCTAAAAAGAACATGAAAATATCATTAAATCTGGAATAAAAGCAATGCAAAAAAATTGCTCTCTCTGATATCACGGTACCTCAAATTTTGCTTTATTTATTTAACAAACTTTTAGTTAAAAAAAAAAATCTTCACCTTTAGATGCCTAAAGGTTTAGTCTAAACAAATACTCAACTAAAATTGTAACCATGGCTTCCAGTTAAAATGTATTCTCTTTAAATTGCTCATTTTTTTCAGTAAAATTCCACAATTTACCTCTCTTTCTGTTTCTGCCTATCTACCTTTCCAAATAATCCCTCTGGTAGTTGTGTGACTTAGGGTATTTTTCAGATCATTGGAGTTAGCTCAGCCCCATACAAAGTAGGCAAGGCTGATTGAGCCCACAGACCTCCTTACTGACCATATGTCAATGTTCAAAACTTACTACCATTTTCTGCACCTTTAGAGGCATGCATATGGCTTGTGCCTGCACAGATCCTCACCCAGCCCTGACCACTTCTCTATAAATATACAGTCCTTCCTGCCATGGGCAAGAGGCATCTGAGATACAAATTTTCCATCTTCTTACATAGCTGCCTACTAAGTAAGCCTTTTTTTTTTCTCTCTACTGCAAAGATCAGTGCTTCAGTAATTGGCTTCCATTGAGCATGGGAAAATGAATTCCATTGAGTTTGGTAACAAAATAATAAATGTTCTATAAGGAGATTTGTTGACTCTAATTGAAAAGCTGTGTGTGACAATCCACAAGCACAGAAAATCCAGTCAGGGTTAGCTTGCATGTACAGTTATCTGGAACTGTGGTTCTCAGCTGGGATGGGGCGATTGGTGATCAACACACACACACCAAACAACATCTGACAATGTCTGCAGGTGGTTTTGGTTGTCACAAGTTGGGGAAGTATTACTGGACATGTAGTGACAAATAAATGTGTAAATGAGTGAGTGAATAAAGGATATGCAATTAAATAATTGCCCTATATTCTTTCTACTATAATAGAGCTGCCTTTGTCATTACAAATCATTCAATAAAAGATAAAATTAAGTTAAATGATATCCTCCTCAAACCACACCATTTCTATCCTCTTTAAAAATGACATTTTATTTTTATACAAGTTTTATGATTTATACTATTACCCAGGAAAATATATTTAGGTAAATTAATTTTAATTTTAATTTATTTTAAAGGTAAAGGACACAATTTCCACAAATTTAATAATGTTTCAAAGATGTAGAAAGTCATATATCAATTATGAANTATAATCTACCTAAAAAGAACATGAAAATATCATTAAATCTGGAATAAAAGCAATGCAAAAGAATTGCTCTCTCTGATATCACGGTACCTCAAATTTTGCTTTATTTATTTAACAAACTTTTAGTTAAAAAAAAAAATCTTCACTTTTAGATGCCTAAAGGTTTAGTCTAAACAAATACTCAACTAAAATTGTAACCATGGCTTCCAGTTAAAATGTATTTTCTTTAAATTGCTCATTTTTTTCAGTAAAATTCCGCAATTTACCTCTCTTTCTGTTTCTGCCTATCTACCTTTCCAAATAATCCCTCTGGCAGTTGTGTGACTTAGGGTATTTTTCAGATCATTGGAGTTAGCTCAGCCCCATACAAACTAGGCTAGGCTGATTGAGCCCACAGACCTCCTTACTGACCATATGTCAATGTTCAAAACTTACTACCATTTTCTGCACCTTTAGAGGCATGCATATGGCTTGTGCCTGCACAGATCCTCACCCAGCCCTGACCACTTCTCTATAAATATACAGTCCTTCCTGCCATGGGCAAGAGGCATCTGAGATACAAATTTTCCATCTTCTTACATAGCTGCCTACTAAGTAAGCCTTTTTTTTTTTTTCTCTACTGCAAAGATCAGTGCTTCAGTAATTGGCTTCCATTGAGCATGGGAAAATGAATTCCATTGAGTTTGGTAACAAAATAATAAATGTTCTATAAGGAGATTTGTTGACTCTAATTGAAAAGCTGTGTGTGACAATCCACAAGCACAGAAAATCCAGTCAGGGTTAGCTTGCATGTACAGTTATCTGGAACTGTGGTTCTCAGCTGGGATGGAGCGATTGGTGATCAACACACACACACCAGACAACATCTGACAATGTCTGCAGGTGGTTTTGGTTGTCACAAGTTGGGGAAGTATTACTGGACATGTAGTGACAAATAAATGTGTAAATGAGTGAGTGAATAAAGGATATGCAATTAAATAATTGCCCTATATTCTTTCTACTATAATAGAGCTGCCTTTGTCATTACAAATCATTCAATAAAAGATAAAATTAAGTTAAATGATATCCTCCTCAAACCACACCATTTCTATCCTCTTTAAAAATGACATTTTATTTTTATGCAAGTTTTATTATTTATGCTATTACCCAGGAAAAATATATTTAGGTAAATTAATTTTAATTTTAATTTATTTTAAAGGTAAAGGGCACAATTTCCACAAATTTAATAATGTTTCAAAGATGTAGAAAGTCATATATCAATTATGAAATATTCTACTCATGGGTGTTATTAGATCCCTGATCTCAGCAGTATGAAAGTTTTATGAACCAATACAGAGGTTTAAGAGAAACATGTGGAATTATGGATTCTTTAATCAAGGGAAATTTTTCTGTGATTTGAAGATTGAAAGTGATTATGAAGAAGAAGAAATGCTGCAAAATTCTGCAGCATCTGAAAGTTATCAAAAATATTCATAATGACTTCATTTTAATGATGACTTTTTCATATTTTCTACTGAGCTTCCCTGAAAAATTTTTATTATCAAATATTTCTGAAATAATAGAAATGCATGCAAAAATAGGATTTTTTCATGTCAGTTAATATTCTTTATTTTCATTAGTATTTCATTGATATACCTACAAGTTATTCATGTTTTAATCTTCTCAAAATAGAGTATGTGTCCTCTCCTGATATTTCCAAGTTTGTCTTTTCATTCTAAAATGAGTCTCTTCATGAATTTTGCGTTTTCTTTACTAATTACTTGAAAAGAAAATGTAGACGATAATTGTATTTGACTCTAGGTTTCCAGGAGAAAAATTAATCATTTACCATTTAATATTTATTTACTTAGTAATTATTAATCAGAAATTTAATGTTTTATGGACTTATAGTCAACTGGGCTTAATTGAATATTTTTAGTTAAAGTAACTGAACTCCATCCATTCAAATTTACATATATTCCTAAAGGCAGTACCTGTCTAAACAGTTTACCAAAACTAACATTTGAAGTAATGCATGTAAATCAATAGGTTTGCAAGGAAAATTAGGCCAGAAGTTAATTACTATGCCTTATAATATAATGACTCAAATTTAATACTGCTTTTTGTTAAAATTATTATTTAAATTAATTCACTCCAGTATCCAAGCATTAAAAAAAAAAGAAATGACCTAATTATAAGTAAAAACATTTTCACGTCATGAGTGCTAATATTTTCAAGTCACAGAAAAATCTAGAGATATATACTTTGGTCTCCTGAGTTTTAAATTGTGTTTTATTGCTCCAGAAGATGGCTAAATGAATTCTGTATACAAATCAAAGTGAGTTTTATATGCTCTGAAAGATTCTAATTTCAAATTTCTCTTAATTTATAATTAAGTTTGGAAAAACTGAAATAGAAGTAAGAAAAAGAAATACCCTGGACCATGTGATCATAACTGATGAATGATGTGTTCCTGCTATATGAGGTAAGTAGCAAAGCCCAGGACATGGGTTCCACCATGGTCATTAATCAAAATATTCACACTGTCTGGAGTGCCTGACGGTAATAATAAATGGCACATAACACATTCGAAATTTCATGTGTAAGATTAATTTTATTGAAATCTACCACTGGACCAAAAATAGATGGGACATCTAAAAATAAATCCAAATTATAGCAGGATGGATAGTGACCTTCCTTGGTAAATAGCTGGGGCAGCAGTTTACTTATAGACAAGACAGCTGCTTGAGTGATGTCTTGAAGGATGATGTGTGGTGAAATGCAAAGTATACTCCTTATCATCTACTTAAGGATGCCTGCAACTTCTTCCTCTTCCCAGCAAAACCTTGGTGAATGGTGTGCTTCAGGTTCCTGAAAAAATGAAAGAGTGAGAGATTAATATCGGGATAGGACAAATTAAATAATTGAAATCTTTCGTGTCTGATAATTAAATGAATTTCATGGTTAGTTTTCAAAACACAGTGTCTTATGAGGATAAGACATTAGATAAGTAAGTTTTGAGGAGGAACAGGAAAAACAGACCATAAAAATTGGGAGATATGGCAGATTTCACTGAGCAACTACTTATAGATAAGACAGCTGCTTGAGTGATGTCTTGAAGGATGATGTGTGGTGAAATGCAAAGTATACTCCTTATCATCTACTCAAGGATGCCTGCAACTTCTTCCTCTTCCCAGCAAAACCTTGGTGAATGGTGTGCTTCAGGTTCCTGAAAAAAAGAGAGAGAGATTAATATCGGGATAGGACAAATTAAATAATTGAAATCTTTCGTGTCTGATAATTAAATGAATTTCATGGTTAGTTTTCAAAACACCGTGTCTTATGAGGATAAGACATTAGATAAGTAAGTTTTGAGAAGGAACAGGAAAAACAGACCATAAAAATTGGGAGATATGACAGATTTCACTGAGCAAATCAGGCTGAATTTAGAGTTGTTTTGCTGAGGAGGCTTGGAGCAGAGGGTGAAAGGCTGAGCATGGGACACAGGGTGGGAGTAAAAGAGCTTCCTAAGAAGGAAGAGGTGGCCATTCCTGTCTTCTGAGAAATGACCACTCAACTCATTTACCCATTTTTTTTTTCCTTTTTGTCTTTTTTCGTGACTGGCAACGGATTGCAACCCTCAGTGTCACGCCCGTACCGGACCGGGACCGGCAACAGGATTGCAACCCTCGGTGTTGCACCCACACCTCGCTCAGCCAGTGAGTGGCAGGTCTGTACGTGGGATCCGAACCCTCGGCGGGAGCACAGTCACACTCCCAAGCGGCGCACTGTAGCAGTGCGCCACCGGGCCGGCCCTCATTTACCCATTTTTTAAATTGGATTACCTGTTTAATGTTTTCTTTTTGGTTTGGTTTGGTTTTTTGTTTTTGTTTTTTGCTGTTATATTGAGTTGCTTGTATATTTTGGATATTAATCCTTTGTTGGATTAATACTTTGCAAATATTTTCTCCCATTCTGCAGGTTGTCTCTTTGCTCTGTTGAAATTTTCCTTTGCTCTGCTGAAGCTTTTTAGTTTGTTGTAATCCCATTTGTCTACTTTTGCTTTTATTACCTGTGCTTTTGAGGTCTTATCCATAAAATCTTTGTCTATCAGGTGTATGAAAAAATGTTTGACATTACTAATCATCAGGGAAATGCAAGTCAAAACACAATGAAATAGCATCTCACCCCAGTTAGAATGGCTATTATCAAAAACAAAAACAAAAGCAAAACAAAAACAAAAAATAACAAATGCTGGTGAGGATGCAGAGAAAAGGGAACATATACACTGTTGGTGGGAATGTAAATTAGTACAGCAGTTATGAAAAACAGTATATGGTGGTTCCTCAGCAAACTAAAAGTAATACTAACATATGATTCAGAAATTCTACAACTGGGTGTACATTCAATAGAAAGGAAATCGATACATAAAAGAGATACCTGCACTCTCATGTTTATTGCAGCATCATTCACAACAGCCAAGATGCGGAATCAACCTGTGTCCATCAACAAATGAATAGATAAAGAAAACGTGATACACATATACACACACACATACACAGACACACACAATTAAATACTTTTTGGTCATAAAAAAAGAGTTAATTCCTGTCATTTGCAGCAACATGCATGAACCTGAAGGATGTTATGTTAAGTGAAATAAGCCAGGTATCGAAAAGACAAATACCATTTTGCAGTCTGACCAACAGCATATGAGAGTTCCTTTTTCTCTGCAATCTCACCAGCTTTTATCATTCTCAGTCTTTCGGATATTAACCATCATAACTGGAGTGAGACGGTATTTCAAAGTGATTTTGATTTGCATTTCCCGAATGCTGAGTGATGTTGAGCTTTTTTTCATGTATCTATAGGCCATTTATATTTTCCTTTGAGAGATACCTATTCAGCTCCTTTGCCCATTTTTTAAGTGGATTATTTGTGGTTTTCTTTTTTTTTGCTGTAAAGTTATTTGAATTCCTTGTATATTCTGAATATTAAACCTTTGTAAGATGTATATTTTGCAAATAATTTTTCCCATTCTGTTGGTTGTCTTTTCAATCTGTTGATTGTTTCTTTTGCTGTGCAGTAGCTTTTTAGTTTGATATAATCCCATTTATTTACTTTTCCTTTGGTTGCCTGTGCTTTTGGGGGTCATACTCATGACGTCTGTAACCAGTCCTACTTCATGGAGTGTTTACCCTATGTTTGTTTTTTTTTTTAAGGAGTTTTATTGTTTCAGAATATATATTTAATTCTTTAATACATTTTGAGTTCATTTAGGTATATGGTGAGAGATACAGGTTAATTTTCATTCTCCTACATATGAGTATCCAGTTTTCTCAGCACCATTTGCTGAAGAAGCAGTCTCTTCCCCAGGGTGTAGACTTGGTGCCTTTATCAAAGATCAGATTGCTGTAGGTATGTGGGTTGATTTCTGGGTTCTCTATTCTATTCCATTGTTCTGCGTCTGTTTTTATGCCAGTACCATGCTGTTTTGGTTTTATAGCTTTGTAGTACAGTTTAAAGTCAGGTAGTTTTATGACTTCAGCTTTATTTTTTTTGCTCAGGATTGCTTTGGCTTTGCATGGTCTTTTGCTATTCCATATAAATGTCTGGATAGTTTTTTTTTTTTTTTTCCATTTCTGTGAAAAATGTCTACCATTTACAACAATATGGATGGACTTAGATAAAATATGTTAAGTGAAACAAGTCAGGCACAGAAAGAGAAATACCACATGCTCTCACTTACTTTGGGGAGCTAAAAATAAATAAATAAATAAATAAATATACAAACAAAAAAAGGGGGGTAGAAGACACTAAAATCACAACAATTCCTTGAACTTGTTAAGACAAGTCAATAGATATGATGCAGTGTGTGTGTGGCGGGGGGATGTGATGGGTGTAGAGGAATGGGTGAAGGGACATGAAAATCAACTACAATATATATTGTGAAGTTAAAATAAAAAAACAAAAGAAGGAAAGAAAAGACAAATACTGAATATACTCACTCATATGTGGAAGCTAAAGAAAAATTAATCTCATAGAGGTAGAGAGTAGAATAGTGGGTACTTGAGGCTGGAATTGGGGGTGAGAGATAGGAAGAGGTTGGTAAACAAATACAAAATTACAGATAGGAGAAGTAAATTCTAGTGTTCTATAGCAGTTTAGGATGACTATAGTTAACAGTTTATTGTTATTTTTAATTAGTTAGAACAGAAAATTTTGAATGTTGCCAAGATAAAGAAATGATAAACATTTGAGGTGATGGATATGTTAATTAGCCTGATTTTATTATTACATCTTGTATACATGTATCAAAATATCACTGTACCCCATGATTGTACTATTATTATGTGTCAATTAAATAATTGTTAAAAGGTTAAAAGAAGAATACGAGGTGATCTTTTATTGTTTTGCAAAAGACCAATTAAAACAAGCACCACCACAATGTTTTTCAAGCACTTATATGCTAATCATGGAACTAGATTAAACATATATATGCATGTAAGTAGATACGTGTGTGTGTGTGTGTGTACATCTTTAGACTCTATTCAAGGTCACAGACTACCTCTTAGCCTCATCTCCCACAACAGCCCTCAAGCATGTTCTGCTATGTGCTATGGCCACATGAAAAAAAGGTCCACATGGACCTTTCCAAACATACAGTACATTGTCCCGAGTCTGTGGTCTTATACCAAGCTGAGGGCAGAGAATTCTTGTCTAAGAATGTCATGAACAAATTCATGTCCAGGTTAATGTTAATTCTTTTGTGAAGCTTTCACAGACTCGCTAGGATGCAATTATGTTGCCCTATTTGCTATTCCAACATTTGTATTGCATTTAGTTCAATATTTAGGTCTTCCTTATTTGTTTCACAGTTCATTGAGCTCAAAATGCATTCTCTAGTCAGCAGGTGCTGAATATATGTTTGCTGAAGTGAATTGAATGGCTCCTTGAGGCATATTGAGAGAGGGAATTGAACATAGGCTGAGTACACTTTTTATCTGTCCCAAAGCTAACCTTTCTTTCACTGGACTAGTGTCCTTCATCCATATCTGGTACAGAAAGTCCTATATAGATCATTTTAACTTTCTCTCTTTTTATCAGGAACAGAGATGTGTAAGTTGATAAGTGACTTGAGAAGTTTAATGAGCAGGCACCTATGTGTATTCTAAACAGGGAGGGATGCTTACTAGTGCCTTTGACAAGAATTCAACATACTTGTCTAGCTATGCTTATTGACTACCTTTTATAGCTGTTAAGATGGTGTTACTTTTTTGTCAGTGGGCAAGAAGAGCCAACATTCATTAGGCAATGCAGTTACTTCAATACATTGGTCGTTGCTTGGTTTGTAGGCAAAAGGAAGATTGCAAAGTAAAATCTTTGCAGTTAAAACTGAAATACATCTGTGTTGCAGTTATTAATAATAAAATAAAAATATATTTTTTTATCTTTTTGCCATGTACTTTTACACATGAATACTTGGCATTAACAGTACTAATAGGTAAAAGAGTTAACATGAAAATATTCAGACTAAAAGCATTAAGCTAAAAATGGAAATACATAGCCTAGGTTGAAAATGGAAATACATATGGCAGTATTTCATTCTTTTTTATAGCTGAGTAGTATTCCATTGTGTAGA
>NW_007728982.1:92783-93995 GCF_000696425.1 Galeopterus variegatus | reverse complement strand
ATCACATGTTCTCACTTATTTGTGAGAGCTAAAAATAAATAAATAAATAAACAAAAAAACCTGGTTGCGGGGGGAAGAAGACATAATAATTACACTTCCTTGAAACTGATATGACGAGCATACAGAAAGGACATTGTTGGGATGGAGGGAGTTTTCGGTAATTGGCCTCAATAATCAACCACATTGTATATTGACAAAATAAAATAAAATAAAATGTTTAAAAAATGAAATTTTTAAAAAATGATAATAAAAATTGAAAAAAAGAAAATGGAAATACATAAACCAAGATACATGTTGTACAGTTTTCTTTAAGTTAGATAAATATTACATTTAGTTAACTCAGATGGTTATTCAGATATGGAAATGATTTTGAGTTTAATTTTGAAATTTTTATTTTTAAAACATTTCACTGTGATGTCAGTAAAATTCTTAACCATTAAGTGGATATTTCAGTGAGTTTTGACAAACACATTCACCCATGTGACCATAATACTTATCAAGATATAGTACATTTTCATCACTTCTAAATAGTCTCTAATCTCTTTTTCCAGTCAGTACCATCAGTCCAGAAACAATGATATTTGTTTTCTATTAATAAAGGTTAATTTTACTTACAATTGAATTTCTTTCATGCAACAAGTTATTTGAGGTTTATCTGTGTGTTTGCAAATATTAGCAAGCTGTTCCTTTTATTTTGCTAAGTACTGTGAATATAGAATGTTTTGGTTATCCATTCTCCTGTTGGTGGACATTTGGACTGTTTCAATTTTAGGATATAATGACAAAAACTCTTATAAACTTTTGTGCCCAGGTCTTTTAGGGGACTTACGCTTTTATTTCTCTTGGATAAATACCTAACAATAGAACTATGGGATTGTAGGGAAATTTAAAATACTCCAGTCTTTAAAGTACTTACAAGAGTCTGCACTTGGACCAGCAACTGGGGGTAGCTCCTGGTTGCTCTTCATCCTCACCAACACTTGCCTATGTCAGTGATTTTATTTTGGCTATTTTAGTTAATGAGCAATTGGATTTTATTTTGTTTTTACTTCTTATTTCCTTGATGAATGATAATGTTGAGCATTTTTTTCTATGTCTATCAAACGTTTTGTCAATTCTGAATTGTGTCTTTTTATTATCAATCTGTAGAATTTTTTGTATATTCTTGTCTAAATATAGGTAGGGAGAATATTTTCTCCCAGGAAATGGTTT
>NW_007728982.1:87251-92442 GCF_000696425.1 Galeopterus variegatus | reverse complement strand
TTTTTTGTATATTCTTGTCTAAATATAGGTAGGGAGAATATTTTCTCCCAGGAAATGGTTTACCTTTTTACTCTCTTAATGATGTCTTTTGACGAATGGAAGTATTTCTTTTTTGTTTTGATGAAGTCCAACTTGCCAACTTTTTCTTTTGTGATTAGTACCCTTTATATTATAAAAAAAATGCCAACTCCCACACAATAAAGATATTTTACTATGTTGTTTTCTACAAGTCTCATAGTACTTTAGTTCTATGATCCACCTAGAATAGGTTTATGCATTGCTCTGATGTCAGGACTGAGTTCCATTTCTTTCCATATGGATTTCAGTTGTTCTCACATCATTTGTTGAAGTGAATTATTTTGTCCATGGAATTGTACTGGTGCATTTGTTGAAAATCACTTGACTTTATATCTGTGAGTCTATATTGTCTCTATCCTATTCCACTGATCTTTTTGTGTACATTGATACCAATATAACATTGTCATTTTTACTGATGCCTTAATTTAATTATTAAAATCAGCAGTATGAATCTTTTCAATTTGTTCTTCTTTAGAAATGTCCCCATCATTCTAAATCTTTTGTGTTTTATGTAAAGTACAGAATTACCTTTATAATTTCCAAAAAGTTTCTGCTGGAATTTTGTTTTGGCTTTCATAGACTTTATAGATCCATTTGTAGAAAATTGATATCTGTACAATACTGTGTCTTGTGATCTAAAAACATGGGAAAACTTTCTTTAATATAGATCTTTTAAAAAATTTCAGCAATAATTTGTTTAGTTTTGAATATACAGATTATAAACAAGATTTGTCATATTTATTCTTAGGTATCTGCTACTTGTGATACATTCTAAAAGGTATTTCTAAATTTTATTTTCCCATTGTCTGTGGCTAGAGTATAGAAATGCAGATGGTTTTTATATATTGGCATTATATCATAAACTTTGTTAAATTTAGTAATTTGCTCTAGTTGCTGGCACATTCCTGTGGATTTTATAACTACCCAATCTTTTGATCCACAGTTTTCTTCTTTTACTTTTTCTTTGCCTTATTACATCAGCTGTGACTGCCAGTTCAATGTTTAACAAAAGTGGTAAAAGTGAATATCCATATAATGGTTTTGGTTTGGGGAAGGAATGTTCAATGTTTCAAAGGAAGATTGACAATATTTGTAGTTATGTAATTGATGCACTTTATCAGATTGAGGAAAAATTCTTTCTCTTTCTAGTTTCTGGAGAATTTTTGTTTTAATAATGAACGAGTGTTAAATTTTATTAAAAAAACTTTTTAACATCATTGAAACTAGTACCTGATTTTTCACTTTATTTGATTTTTTAAATAAAACATAAGATTATCAGAGTTGACTGTAAATGTTCTATTTAGGGTTCTATCAATCAAATATTTACCTTTTTCCCATAATACTTAATTTCCTTGAAAACTGCAATCATATTAATTTTGAAAAGACATAAGATTATCAGAGTTGACTGTAAATGTTCTATTTAGGGTTCTATCAATCAAATATTTATCTTTTTCCCATAATACTTAATTTCCTTGAAAACCGCAATCATATTAATTTTGAAAAATGTAAGATTTACTGTACTTACCTTTATCAAGTTTATTATTTGAGTTAATGTGAGTGCACTAGGACTTAATAACTCAATATATGATCAAAAAGCCTACTTGGAATTACCCAAACTTGAACTTAAAAGCACAGTTTTCCAAACTACCATGTGCCTAAGTCTTTGACACCAGCCATAATTCAGGAGTCCCATGAGCCCATCTCATTTCCATAAAGTGCTAAACTTATAATTCCAATTTTATTTTAGCAAGAGTATACAAATCAGTAGCAGTCAAAGGAAGAGATTCATAGGGTGGAATATGGTACTAGGAGGGTTCTATACATGGAGATTCTGTGTCCTCATGGATGTGTTACTTTCCTGGCATTGATGTACAGCAATACGTGCATGGAGTTTCACCAGCTGAGGGAGGTCGTGTGAGCTTCAGTGTCCAGAGTTTATATTGGGATCTTATTAGGTAGATGTGATTGATTGAATCATTGTCCATATGGTTGAACCCAAACTCCAATACCCACACCGCTCAGGAGTTCTGGCTAATATCACCTCACATGGACCAAAGTTGCAACCCTCTAATCACATGGTTGGTCTTTCTGGTGTGGCCAGAGCCCACACTAAGACTATTGCTATAGCCAGCCCCACCCTGAGCCATAAATATTGCTATAGCCAGCCCCACCCTGAGTCATATCAGTAGTATAAACTGTCAGGGCTTACTGAGTTAAATCTTTAGCATAAACTATCAGGTGCGGTCCAGAAGGCCACCATAAATAACAGAGATATTACTATGACTCTAAAAGTTCTAAGGGGTCAGAAGCTCCCTCCTGGGAACTGGGATCAAAGGCCAGACAAATCTTTGTCACACAGAGGCTATTTAATTGCTCAGCTCTGTCAGTCTTTCAGTATGTTGCTAAAGTAAATCTTTAATTATTTTAGTTTATCATCATCCGTGTATATGTTCCCCTAAATATCTAGCTCTGTCATAACATTATTTCTGGTTAGCAAAGCTCATTAAAAAACACGAAGAAAAACTGGAGAATATTTTTGGTTTAATTCCAGAAGTATGAAAGTCTTCTGTTACATTTCTTGAATTGTATATAATGTTCTGTACTATACAATGTTAACTCATTTAGAAATTGATGGAGTTATAGTATTCATATCTAGAAAGGTAAGCAGAAAGGATCTAATTTTAATTTATTTTTAACTTTTCACTATCACACAGCTGCTTAATTTTTTCTGCCACTGACTCTTTGTTTATTTAATTAATTATTTTTAAAAAAAATAATATGTCTACCAAAATAGCATAAAAAGTATTAACAAATTGCATGGTTTTAAAATGTATATTCATCTATACCTACAACTAATAATCAGATATTATGTTTAACATATATGAGATTTTTAACATGGTAACTGATGATGTTTAACATAATATGAATGGAAATCAGAATCTATGTATTTATTGGAGTTTGAACCAATTACTTGGAAATAAATATGCAATATCAACTTGGATTTATGAAATGCTGAAATTAAATTCTGTTGCCAAATTCATTTAATGTTAGAGCCCAGACTTTAAAGCCATTAATCTAACCTAAATTTCTAACATTGCATGTGAAACAACTGAAGCTCAATGAAGTAAAAAATTTTCTTGAGCTCTTAGAGATATTTAAAAATAAATTAAAGATACTTATTTGATGTTATTACTCCAGCAAGAAAAAGTGCCCCTAATATTTTTGATTCATCTTTTTCCATAAAATATTTTATATATAATGAATACATACTCCTATTTACACTTAGAAAGGGCGCTCTGGCCATATTTAAAGGGAGCTATTGTAGAGGACTATTACTGTAGTCATGAAGACAAGAGAGTGCTACAGTGATCCAGAAGAGAAACACATAAATCAGTGTAAGGAGCAGATTGATGGAATGAATGATGACCAAGAGAGTGTGATATCATGAAAAGCAAGGCCAGAGGACATTTGAAAAAGAAAAGAGGGTTCAACAAGGACAAAAGCAAAAGAGAAATATAATTCAAGGCCAAGGAATATAATTGCTGAAACATTTCTCATTGCATTTGGTATCCCTCTGATGAGGACAAAAGTCAGTACAGTATTGGGAGAAATGTAAGTTATGGTGGTCACAGCCATGAATGGGAGGTAAAAAGGTAATAATGGGGAAACGAGTGCAAATAACATTCTCAAAAAAATTGCTATGAGTAGGTTAAGAGAGCTGAAGTAGAAGTCAGGGTTGTTACTGATTTTAGGATGGAAAAGAGTTGACATTATTTAAACGCTAGTATAAAGGAGTCAGTAAAAATGAGAACCCAAAAATTCAGGACAAGGATATAAGCAAGGTATTTATATAAATACAGGATATGCATATGATGAGATCCTGGGGAATGAATCTCATTACACACTTGTTCTACACATTGGTTTGGTTTTCTAAGCATGTGCTGTAAGCACCCCGTCTAGTTCTGCTATAAGTATTTTAGGAGCAAGTCTAAAAAATCTTCTGTGATTTCATTATTATTTCCCTTTCTTTATTCCTTGCTTTTGATGCTCTATAGTAAAATATTCCCATGAATTTTTAATTATGAAATATTTGATACAGATGAAACAATATATGCTAGCCAAAGAATATCTAGCGACTAAGGCTATGAAGGAATACAATGGGCATTCATGACAAGGAACAAGTTTACCCCAGATATCTGTTTATGGTCACAGAAGACTACTGGTTTATAGCAAAACCCTCCATCCCTAATGGGCTGATATGCTCCCTTCAATGCTACTCTCTGACATCAGTCTTGGTTCCTCTCTGAAGACTAAACTTCTTTGATATTCAAGGATTCATCCCCTCAATTTAAGCTTATTCACTGCTTTGGTCTAGCACACTCCTTTTTTTTTTTTTTTTTTTAACAATATGACAATTTTTCAGAACTGATGTCTTCTTCCTGGAAAGAGAAGAATAAGGTTCAAATGAGGATGTTTTATAGCAAGACAAACACACACACACTGATACTGATGCACCTAGAATTTCTTTGGCCAAGTACAATTTTTAATGAGGATGTTAATGGAGACAATGAACAAGGTACTTAGATAGGCCATACACTGCAGTGGCAAGAGTTTGGTCTGTTAAATCCTTTGGCCAAGTACAATTTTTAATGAGGATGTTAATGGAGACAATGAACAAGGTACTTAGATCGGCCATACACTGCAGTGGCAAGAGTTTTGTCTGTGAAATTAAATAATTCTGCAGTCACATCTCTTACCACTTACTGCCTATCTGATGTTGAACAAATTGCCTATTTTCTCAGCCTCAGTTTCTCTGAGAATTGGAATAATGGGAGTGCTATTATGGAATAATTTATAGAATTGCTTTAAAAATTCAAAGTGGTCATGCAGTAAAGGAAAGTACACAGTCCTTAGTATGAAAATACTCATTTAAAATGAGGTATTATGTTGATGATAATTACAAAGACAAAAATGATTATGTGTGATATCAAATAAAAATTAGACTATTCAGAAAGGTCCTGCTATGTACATGGGAATTATATTTGCAAAAGCAAATTCAAACTTAAAAAATAAGGTCATTGTACTTAAGACATTTTCTTCAAGATAAGCTGCG
>NW_007728982.1:84541-86263 GCF_000696425.1 Galeopterus variegatus | reverse complement strand
AAAAAAAAAAAAAAAAAAAAAAAAAAAAAAAAAAAAAAAAAAATTCAAAGTGGTCATTCAGTAAAGGAAAGTACACAGTCCTTAGTATGAAAATACTCATTTAAAATGAGGTATTATGTTGATGATAATTACAAAGACAACAATGATTATGTGTGATATCAAATAAAAATTAGACTATTCAGAAAAGTCCTGCTATGTACATGGGAATTATATTTGCAAAAGCAAATTCAAACTTAAAAAATAATTTCATTGTACTTAAGACATTTTCTTCAAGATAAGCAACTAGACATTCAGGTTGAAATCACTTGAATACAAATTATAGAAGATAACATAAAGTTAAACTATTTAAAACTAAAATTTGTAAATAAAGTTAAATAACATTTTAAATATATTCAATGGATTTCTATATAATGATCATTTAAGTTTATGTTTTGATAGATATAATGATTAACAAGTCATTAAATGATATTTCTATAATGTTCTCACATTTTCTTTAATACAAAGGCCATAATGAAGTATAGTACATTTAACCCAGTAACAGTTTCAGTGATATCAGCAATCATGAAATTTAAAAATCAAGTGATTTTTGTTTTTATTATGCATGTAGCTTGAAGGAAAGTTATCTCTCCACCCAGTTAAGTCCCCATATCTAGTTTAGGCTAATAATTATTTCATTATTACAGATATACTCCTTTAGCCTTATGCAAAATTATAGGAAATAGCCAGAGGGAAAAAAAGATTTAAAAATACATCATCTAGGGGTTTATCAATACCTTGTTGGATCTTACATAGAAAGTTACACCACCAAGAATTTTAGTGCTTTTTCCAAACTAAAACACATGCA
Source organism: Galeopterus variegatus (assembly GCF_000696425.1). NCBI lineage: Eukaryota > Metazoa > Chordata > Mammalia > Dermoptera > Cynocephalidae > Galeopterus > Galeopterus variegatus. The sequence goes on along the minus strand of NW_007728982.1, from coordinate 85,419 downwards.
TTTAATCTTCCGAAAGATGATATTGGAACAAAATGTGACCTAAGGAAGGGAATGTTTGAGTGCTGCAAAATCAAAAACAACCTAGAAATATGACCCAGAACTAATTCTTGATGACAAAAGCAAGTCATGAAAGCTGTATTAGTCAGAGACAGAGACAGAGACAGAGAAAAAGACCGATTTATTAGCTCATGTGATTTTTCGTAGCTGACGAATTAGAAATCCGTAGGGCAAAGCAGAATTCTGTAAAAGGTGATGTCGAGTCTGAAAGCTGGAAACTCAGGCAGTTTCTAGTTTGCAGAATGGAGGTGGAATTCCTTATTTTTCAGGTAACTTCACTTTGCTGTCAACTAAAGACCCACCCACATGATAGAGGGGAATCTGCTTTATGCAAATTCTACTGATTTAAGTGTTAATTAAGTCTAAAAAATACCTTCACAGCAACCTTTGACCAAAGAATTGGACACCATAGCCTAGCCGAGTTGACAAAGATAGTTAACCATCATAAAAGACTATTGTCCTAACGGTAACGAAAATCGGTAAAGAAAACAGCCTTTAATACTATTGTATGAAAATTCCAAAGTATTCCACAGATTATTAGACTAATAAAAATCATTTAGTAAGGTTGTTGAATTATTTTAGAAATCTATTGCATGTGCCTCCCCAAGAAGTGCAAACCATTAATTTAGCAAGCGATTTAAACACAGCTCCCTGAGTTATTGATAGATGAGGTTGTCACAAAATCAGCAAAATTATGGAAACTGAAATGAAGTATTAACAAGCTTTGTATGAAATCTGCATTGTATTTCATTTTATGCAGTATGTTTCTTTGTGGAAATTATAAATATATCAAAACAGAATTGTTTGTAATCCTTTATTTT
>NW_007728982.1:65177-83944 GCF_000696425.1 Galeopterus variegatus | reverse complement strand
TGAGGGTTGCGATCCATTGCCGGACACGGAAAAAAGACAAAAAAAGACAAAAAAAAAAAAATATTAGTGGTGTCAGGGGCACTCTTGTTTATTTCTGTGTTAGTAGTTATAAATCCATCATTATCTTTTTTAAAAATTTTATTTTACTTCTCAATATACATTGCAGTTGATTTTCATTATCTTCTAAGTATTTCATAAATCTATGACACATCATTTTGATGTGTGCTTGTTGGTGTGTATTCAAGATATTTTCATACTTACCTATTTTAAGTGTTTTTTAATCAAGAGCATCATAACTTGAAAATTTTCAAGTGCCTTTTTAGCACCTATGGAAGAGGTGGCTCCTTGGTTCTTCTACTTAGATCTATGAGTAAGAGCTTACCCAGTAGGTCCCGTGCTGCACCTCAAATCCTCTTGGCCTCTCCCTGTATTTTCGCTGTGGCTCCAATGACCAGTCACAGCAGGCTTCGCTCAGCTTGACACAGGGGAGTGGAATCTGACAGAGGCTGGCTTGGCCCTGTGTAGTAAGTCTCTCACCTCCTCCCACTGTGGCACCCATAGAAACTGCTTATATGCATGTCCATCCTAAATATCAGGGAGTTACACACAGTGTGGTCTCCATTGATTACGAGCATGAGAACTGATGCTAAATGAGCCTTGTTTTCTTATCTTAGACAGATGAGAGGCAAGACACATGCCAGAATCCTTAAAAGGTCAGAAGAGTCAAATAAAGGTTAGAGAATATGTCATCCCAAAATATGCTACTTTGTCAAAGGATTACATGTATTTTAAGGTGAGGCAATTAAGAAACAGCAGATACAAGAAAAATGTTCTGCTTTTCCCCTATTTGCCTAAATGCAGGACATCAGTTTATAAAGATGCTTCCCACCCTCCTATATCATGAAGGACAGAAGTTCACCACTGGAAACAACTCCAGACCCTCGATAGCCTGGAGATGGCACCAGTGGAATTTATATAACAAACTCTATTAACTAGCCTTTATCTACCACTAATTTTTTCATATATTTGCCTTCTTACAATTTGCCATGTTGGAAATTCAAAGTCCTTTTCCTTTGTCTCGTCACTTCTCTAAAAATGTGTTATTCTTCTGTTAAGATATTACATCAGCCCTAAACACCCCTCTGAGTTTTCTCATCTCTGAGTGCTTCCATGTGCATGTGTGATGCACTTGTTAATAAACTTCTGTTTGTTTTTCTCTTGCTTGTCTATTTTTTGTCATTCTAATTTATACGGCCCCATCAAATGAACCTAAGAGGGGAGAGGGGAAATATTTTTTCCTCCCCTACATAAGCAACCAGTAAGCCCCAGACAATGACCAAATCAATAGCATATGTCTACACCCCCATCTATTTTTCATTCATCTATACCTCACTTCTGCTCTCTGGGGTTATATTTCTGTATAAACTACTCACTTTGTAGGGGAGGCCAGAGTAAGATAATGGTATATTATACATATATATGTATTTTCTAATATTATATATTAATATATAAAATATACTCTAAAACTAATAGAAGGTAGGCAAAAGTAAAGCTGTAAATTTTGAGTGGATATAATAAATAAGCAATACGATAAAAATATCTAAAAAGATCTCTGGGCTGGGCCGGCCCGGTGGCGCACTGCTACAGTGCGCCTCTTGGGAAAATAAATAAGCAATACGATAAAAATATCTAAAAAGATCTCTGGGCTGGGCCGGCCCGGTGGCACACTGCTACAGTGCGCCTCTTGGGAACACGGTGGCGCTCCCGCCGAGGGTTTGGATCCCACATACAGACCGGTTCCCGCTCACTGGCTGAGCGAGGTGCGGGAGCAATACCGAGGGTTGCGATCCCGTTGCCGGTCCTGGTCCGGTACGGGCGCAACACTGAGCGTTGCGATCCGTTGCCAGACACGAAAAAAGACAAAAAGGAAAAAAAAAAAAGATCTCTGGGCTGGGGACAAACATTAGCATGAGAGTGAATGAGATTACAAGAAAGAAGATATAGAATTAGAAAGCTGAATCCTGCATCTCAGGAATAAAAGTATTTAAGGGAAAGGTTAACATCCAAAGAATGTGAATAAATATATATCAGAGCAGTCATGAGAAAGGAAATAATGAATAATAACGAATAGCTTTACATGCAGCAGAGAAATTTCATAAAAGATAGACACTGACAATATTCTCATAAATTGAGATATTAGAAAACTTCTTCAAACTTAAAGAGAGCAATCCCATTAGGGAAACAATTGTTAGGGACCGAACATACAGTGATGTGGTGGATATGTTGAATATTGATTACTCTTAGAAATATACTGAATAAAAATGAAAGCAAAAAAACAATTTTGTCATTATAGGGTCAAGGGAACCGTTATTCTTTAATCACAGGTGTGACACAATTATAAGTTAGTAAACATAACAATTAGCATAGGTTGAGAAATGGAGCAGGTAGAGGGCAAAATGTTGAAGACAGAGAAGATAATGGATGAAATAAAGTCACAGAGGAAACAGGAGAGATCAGGAGAAATCAGGTGCATGAAGTCAAGGCATACAATTTTTGTTGTGCTTTTGAAACTGCCATACTCAGACCTCAAGAGATACCCTTCAATATAGTAAGAAGAATTAGGTGAATGACCCCTCCTTGACCTTATCAGGGGCAGCATACCTCTCATCACATTCTCTCTCTTAGCTTTTTTTTTTTTTATTTTCTGGCTAAAGATTTTGAATCTGTCCACCTTAATTGCCTCATTTCAGACATGTGCATTTCACTACGCATTTTCTTAGAATGCTGTAATACTATGCAAAGCACAGCTTTCCGATTGTTTTGTTCAAGGATAGATAAAATAACATCCGATTTTTGTGTTTGCATTTTTTACAAAAGATTCTAGGACTTTTACCTTGTATGTGCCTAAAGTAAAAGAATTTCTCTCTATGGCATATACAGATTATTCAAAGGCTGATTCTGGTTCCATATGTGTCATATTCTTAAGCACATGTGGGTCATCTCTATCTCAGTGGTTAAATACTGCTAACAAAATTCTCCTAAAAAATTAAGGAGTTTGTACTGACAAGGAAGTACAGGAGTCTTTTATTTTTCAAGTAGAACTTACTACTTTGAATTCTATATGAAACTGACTATATCTGAGGAGACAGACAGAGAGAGAGAGAGAGAGAGAGAGAGAGAGAGAGAGAGAGAATAACTGCCCCTCAGAAATGACTTCCCATAGTTCTCCTGTCACTAAAAACAATGAGCACTTCTCATCAACAACAGTAAAGAGAAGCCAAAATAACAAACAAGCCAAAACAAGAAATAAATTAAAAAAAAAAAAAACACTTATAGAAATGCCTTCTCACAAAACTTTAGTGCCTTTTAGGTGAAAGAAAAATTATGATTGGAAGCTTCTTCAGTTCTCAGTTTAACAGTTGGAGGACCTCCTAAGATACCCCAAATTTAAAAAAAAGTTTCAGCAAACATAATAGCTTTTTTCTTACTCATTGATGTCTATCTGTGTTACTATAATACCCTTTGTACAAGCTAAAAATAAACAATTGTGTCCCCACATACACCTCCTCAAAGTAAAACAAGACTCCAGATAAAAAGTGGGTGGAATCAAATAAAAAGCAAAACCTACTTGGAATTTGGAATTAATCACTGCTTGAAGGACAGGTAGAAGAAACTTTTATATAGGGAGGAAAGCCTCCACAAAATTTCAAGCTAAATAAAGTCAATAAGAAAGCAGAGGCACCCAAGCCGTCCTCAAGGTGACTAACTGTGGAAAGGAATTTAGAACAGCTGGTTTTGTTATCTTTCCTTTGCTTGAGCTAAGCAGTGGGCAAAAGGGCGATTTATATCAAGTTGACAGCAGTGGGTGTAGCCGGGAAGGATTAACAGGTAGGAAACTGCTCCAGTTAGCAGCTAACTTCCAGAAAGGAAGCTTATTTCAAACACATAGAAAACAGATAGGAACACACCTCCTGTGGAAGCAAATTCCCTCCCTGTCCCACTAATTAGCAGAGTGAAACCACAATAGATAGAGCAAGAATTCAAAGCCATGCAAGATCATAGAACACTTGGGGAGATCCAATGCATAATAATATGAAATGAAATACACGTGTGCACAAAAAGACTTACCCAGCAATGTTCATAGTAGCTTTATTCATAATAAAAAATAAAAAGTGGAACAATACAGATGTCCATCAATATGAGAATTCATAAACAAACATATATTCACACAAGGAAAACAACTCAAAACAACAATAACAAAACCATCATGAGCTACTGATACATGCAACATCATGAATGAATTTCAAAAATGTGCTGAGCGAAAGCAACCTTACAGAAAAGACTGCTTTCTGTGCCATTTTATTTACATAATTTTCTAGAACAGCAAAACGAATCAGTGGCAGAAAAATAATCAGAAGAGCAGTTTCCTTTGGAGAGTGAGGGTGGATATTTACCCTTAAGAGCCACCTTTCTGAAGTGATAGATGTTATGTTCTATACCTTGATAGAGGTTTGGATTGTATAGGTGTGTGTGTTTGTGAATACTCGGCTAAACTACACTAAAAATATGTGCATTTGTTTGTATGCATATTTTACATAGAAAAAAATGGAACTCTAGTTAATGACATTCATGTTAAAACTCAGAAATGATTAAAAGGAATATGATTGATGGGTAACCAGAAGGTATAGACAGCTATAAAGACAGGCAAATAAAATGGAACTCTAGTTAATGACATTCATGTTAAAACTCAGAAATGATTAAAAGGAATATGACTGATGGGTAACCAGAAGGTATAGACAGCTATAAAGACAGACAAAGACATCATAAAATGAATATAGTGAACCGTTATTGGTACAGTCTAGGTGGAGAGTGAATTCTTCCAAGCATTTATAAAAGAAATAATACCAATTTTACGACCATGCTTCCAGAAAACATAAAAGAGGACATATTATTTGAGGACAGCATAACCTTGATATCAGAATTCCACAAAGATATTTTTTTTAAAAAAATGTGTAGGCCAATCTGTTCCATGAACATGAAAGTAAGATTTCTAAACAAAATATTAGCAAGTTAAAATCATCAATATTTAGAAGAATAACGTATTAGAAGTATAGATATACAAATACAAAAGAAAATAAGGGTTAATTATACAAGTAATAAAATATATAAATAAAATAATCAGGTATTTATAAAAGTTAATACATGGCTTTGGTAAAAGTGTGGGAAAACAGAAACCATTGCACAGAACTATCAGGCTTTTAATTGGAGAAAATTTTTGGACAGTGACTGGAGAAATATTTACCAAAATAAAGACTTTAAAATGTGCATGTATTAACCTTCCACATCTAGTGCTTGTTCTTTATCTTGAGGAAAATTAGGTAATTTTTCCACATGAAATAGAACTTCTTAAACTGCTTTCATTCATTGATTATCAAGGAATATCAAACACTATGTAATTTTATGACTGAATTTTAGCTCACATTAAAAAGAATGATTAAATACTGTCTCCCAGTGACTTTTAGAATTAAGTTGGTATCTTTGTACTAACAAAAGAAAAGAGAGAGAGGGAAAAGAATGAAATCAAAGAATTTCCTTTTGGATTTAAAAAAAAACCTCAAACTTTCAGGCTTAATGTTTATAATAAAACTACTAATCTTTAATAATTCTAATTACTATTTAAAAATATTTATTTATTATTGGAACATAGTTGGCTGTACATATCTGTGAGGTACATCATTGAAGATCAGTACCTGTGTCCAATATGGGATGTTCAAATAAGGATAATTAGTGTATTCAACATTATAAAATGTAATTGATTTTTGTGTCCCTTTACCAATTTCTCCCTTACCTCCCTCCCCCCACCCTCTTTCCCACTTCTGTTAACTTCAGTTCTGTTCTCTTCTTTTGAAAGTTCAACATATTATTGTCATTGTTGTATCATCCTTCCATCTTTCTGTCCTTCCTTCCTTCCTTTTATTTATTTATGTATATTTTAGCTCCCACTTATGAGTGAGGACATGCACTATTTCTCTTTCTGTGCATGGCTCATTTCACGTAACATACTTTTCTCTCAGTTCATCCTTGCTGCTGCCACTAATGTTGGGGAAACATAATTTAAAAAGAAATTTTTTTTCCATACCAGAAAAACTCTCTGTGAAGATAGTAGAGAAAAAAAAAAGTTGTCTTATCAAATAAGCATTAAACCAGAATGTGATGTGCATCACAGGTAATTCAGTAAGAGATTGCAAAGACAGAAAGAAACCTTACCCCTTTATAGAATTAAGCAGATACAAACCATTACATACATGTTCTCAAGATAAGTGCTAACTGGATCTCAAGTAACAGCACTTAACAGCACCATTTGTCACACAGAATTCACCCTAGATTCACCTGATAATTGAGGTTATTAGCTATCCGTGGTAGCTAATTGTCTTTAACCAAAGGAAGAATCAACTTTCTACATCTTTATAACAGGAGGGAGTTGTGTAACTTGGAGCCAGATGCCAGCAGAAGTTAGTCTCCAACTCTCCCACAGAAACTGGGCAATAGTGATGTTATCTTCCTTGATAATTATGTTACCAAAGGAGTGGGGTCTGTTTGCCCACTTACCATGGAAAGCCAGTGACAGAAGCCTGTGTCTTTGCTATAGAGAGAGCTTAATCTCAAGGTGGCCATAGTGAGAAGGTGGAAGACCTCAGATCCATCTTCCTCACAATCAAAAGGTCCTACAGTTATGGTGAAGCAGTTAGGGGTGATGTGAAGCATGGGATACGGCTGTTGGTCACAGGGTTTGAAGGAGTCCCTCTGTCTGTGGAGGCACAGGCCATCTGCATGTTCAGGAGATGTCTTCACATAGGCTCGGTAGAGATGTCTGCAGGACTAGCTTGGTTTGGGTTGAGCCAAGCTGACCTCAAGGATCTAGAAAAGAAACCTTGGGCACACAGGTATGACTTCTATTCCTGAGGTTCTATCTTAAAGGGCAGATAGAAAGAAATAGAATGGAAGATAGTTATGTAAATTTACTGAAAGAACAGCAATTTAAACAGTGAATTACACTTTAACTGAAAGCCGTGGTGACAATTACACTTAAAGGGATAGCTTCCAGGTCCTTGAGAAAGACATGTACAAGATGTAAAACTGGCTGGAAGTCTTCATAAAAATTCACTTCTCAAAGGAGCAGAGAAATAATTTACAATTATAGGTTTTGTAAAGAAAATACTGTAAGAGGCAGAGGGAGTCTCTTTCCGTTTTTGCACCTGAGAATTTTTTTTTTTTTTTAATTTGTATTAACGCTTACACTAGCTGGCTATCAACATTATGGAGGGCCTGAAAAATATAGGTTCATATTAGTGGCCTTCCAAATTAATTTTTCTCTGCAAGTTATTTCATCACATGAATGCTAACCTTGTATCATCTCAATCAAATGAAATTGAAAAAATAAAAAGGAAATCAGAGATTTAACAGATTTTTTAATATCTATGATCCTATGAGGATGATAACCAGTTTCTATAAGGTATTTCTAACTTTAAAATTTCTATTTGTTATTTCCTATTTTATCTACCTGCACTCCTCAGAAAAGCAAGGACTAACTTAGAAACACTAATTTCCAAAATATTCAGCATCATATGTGAAGTATAGAAATCTTTAGTTGACTAAAGAACAAGAAAAAGTCAGGAATCAGGCTGAAAGTTAATTATACCATATATGAAATATAAGTTAGGTGGACTTTCTAATGCAAAAGATTACAAATTATACATTTCCCTTGATAATGCTTCTTCCCTGTACTATACTTTGGTAGAACTCAGCCACACAGAGGGGTCAGAATAGACTCAAGCTCTGAAAAGTCCCAAATTGTGATTTATTTCTTCTAACAAATAAATTCCTCAGTTTATTTTGAGGTCAAGAAATAGAACTAAGATTGTTAAAATATTGTTCATAATATGTTTTAATTATGATAACAAGTACTATTTATTAAAAACTTTCTAACCATAAACTGTTCTTGATATTTCATATTATGTTTTAGGCTCACAACAAACAGGCAAAGTAGGTATTATTATCTGAATTTTATAGATGAGCAAAGCAAAAACCACTGAGAATGTAAAATAGGGTCCTTTTTCAAAAACAATTCTTGAAAATGTGTGGAGAAATGTGTGGAAAAACATGTGTGTGCAGTTATTTTTTGCAGCATTATTTGCAGTAGCAGAGGATTGGAAGCCAAAACCTGCATCAACAGAGGAAGACATCTCAAAAGATACTATGCTCTTGTAGAAAAAAATGAGGAAGGCTTATGTACTGAAAGGAAATGATCTCCAAAATTACTTATTGAAAACAGCAAGGTCCAGATGAGGGTTATATTATGTTACCATTTTTGAAAATAGGAGAAAGTTTTTTATAAGGCTTATGTACTGAAAGGAAATGATCTCCAAAATTACTTATTGAAAACAGCAAGGTCCAGGTGAGGGTTATATTATGTTACCATTTTTGAAAATAGGAGAAAGTTTTTTATACACACACACACACACACACACACACACTCACATATATTTGTCACAGAAATATATAAAATATAGTTATATGTAAATTTATGAGTTTATATATGAATATATACAATATATATGCATACATACATATATACATGTATACATATGAATTTGTTGGTACGAATATATAAAATATAGTTATATGTAAATTTATGAGTTTATATATGAATATATACAATATATAGCATACATACATATATACATGTATACATATGAATTTGTTGGTACATGGATAAGATGTCTCTCAAAGAATATACTAAAATGTGATTAACTTTAGTAGCTTTCAGAAAAGGAATTTGGTGGATGGGAGTTCTTAGTGGGATGAAGTCTTTTAGTCTTAGAAGTTTTGAACCAAGTGAAAGAATTATTAATTTAAAAAGTAAACAAAATAAAATTTAAAATAAAAATCAAATATGCATAAGCTTCTCGCTCACTGGCCTTTGCTCTTTACGTACCATCTAGTACATTTAAATTTTAATTTAAAGAAGTCATTCCAAAAGTCATTAATACATAATCTAAATTAATACATTTTAAGTTTCCAGACTTCCCCATCAATCTAAAGTTCTGCAGACTAAATATCACCTTGGATTTAGGTTCCAGGAATATTTGGAATGCCTGTTATTTTTCAGGCACATTATCAAAGTGACCAAGACAATCTATCTTTAACTACTAAATGCTTAATTAGCAATTCATCAGGGAAAGATGCCATCTCCTGGATAGCACAATTCCTTTCTCAACGAACAAAACAAGCTTGCGTCCTCCCCTCTCTCTGAGTCCCATCTGTTAGCATTTATGTTATTATCTATGGCAGTTGAGGACTGTATTTAGGAAGATGCCATATTTGAATGCATGTCCTTCCTAAAAGATAAATAAGCTTTGTTTTTTTCCATACCTGGCAAATATAAGAAAAATCACAGTAAAGTTTTCTAGGCTAAGAAGCATTCTTAAATGTGTTTTGCTTTGCCTAGAGTCAATTTGGATGATGGCTAAACTGGCCACTAATAAAAATTTTATAACAGAGAAACAACTGGCATTTGATGTTGATGTATAGATATTCATGATGTTGCATATTCAGTAGAAACCATCATCTCATGATTCTGCCTCAGAATCAGGTGACTTGAATAAGCTCCCTCTAATTCATCACCCAGGGATAGTGCCAGATGGGTGTTACAGGTGTTAACAATTAATTATAGATACGCTGTGGGAATATTTTCAGATTATAAAAAATAGAGTTCTTATCTACATCAGACAGACCTAACTTAATGAAAATAGTTTATGTATAGCTTCCAACAGGTAAAAAAATAAATAAAGTAAAGGAAAATTTCTTATCATTCTAGTAAGTATGCTTTAAATACCCCAATCCCATTATTGTGTGTGTGTGTGTGTGTGTGCATGCACACTTCAGAAAGAAAACATTTGTGATAATTTGTGACAGTTCCTATACAGGAACATAATATATAAAAGAAAACAAAATGTGTGATATAACAGAAAATGTCAGAAATTATGCCTGTGGGGAAATATTTTTATAGCTTTGCCATTCACTAGACAGTTATCCTCAGAAAAACTAAAATGTTATGATATTTTAAAGATATTACATTTTTTTAAATTTTCATTTTTAATCTGAATCTACTATGGCTATCTATTTGTATATATTTTTAAAAAATTCCTAAGCTTAGCTGTCAGTCTCCCTAAGGAGAAATCTAAAGCCAAGTTGGTTAACCTCAAATGATTTTGCAGATTCCAAAAGTTTTCCTTTCCATAACATGTAAAGATACCAGAGACAGGACAGTAGTTTTAAAATAAGGAATAGCACAGTGAGGACAAAGGGAAGGTGACGGTCCCTGGGCAGGGATGGAATGCTGCAGCCCTCTTGGACCAGGGAGAAGAAGAGAGGGTAACACCACCAGGAACTGCAGGTGTATTGAGGAATAATGCACACACTCAAATGTACAGACCCAAATTTTTCTAGCATGCCCCATCTGGTATATGAGAGGATTGCAAACATCTACATTAAAGAGCAGTTAAGACGGGAAGCTCCTACCCACCCCGCACCCCCCAACACAATTCCCCCACCCTACACATACTCTGCCCTCCCTGGAGTATCCATGAATTTACCCTTACCCTATTTAACTCCATTACCTGCATTTAGATGTGAAATTGTTTAGGTAGGCAATGAAAGGCAGACCATGTTGAAAGACCATCTGTCAAAAGAAGCTGAGTTAATTTGATAAGGAGCATTTTAAATAACAACTCAAAATACAATGAGTTAGGTGGTGTTAGTTTTAAATGATGAAGAAAGCAACATTTACTTTTGCATATTTGAATTGTAAATACAAATCATGTTACTCGGGTCATAAGAATGCACTGAGCCTTAGTTTCCTGCAAAATCATAATATTAAATATTTGCTCTGCTGTCTGTATGAGAAGAGTTTAGTATGAGGATAAAATGCTGTCATTTGCACAGAGTACTTCGCAAATTGATGAGTGCTCTGCCAAAGTAAGTGCTTGTTATCATCATGGATCTAGATAAAGGATATAAATTTAAATCATCAGAATCCAAGGTTATAAAATCTTGATAAGACAAATTTTAAAAATGTAATTTAGCTTATTTCTGGCTTAGATTTTTAAAAAATGTGATATAACTAAGCTCTACAGAGATGCTTTCTCTCTTTTCAGCAGAAAAAGTGCAATAGTAAAACACACCACTTCTTTCCCCTTTTCCATGTGTTTGAGTACCACCACTACAGTAAAACTCGCAAGAAACAAAACCAGAATATAGGCTGAATGTTTTAATAACCCCAAATTTACCTCCACTAAGCCATACCAAAGTCATTGCTATTTATTTTTTTCTCTCTTTTTTTTATTCTTTTTATAAAAATTTTAACATTGACATGTACATGTTTTTGGGGTACAGCATGTTGTTTCAATACATGCATGTACTGCACAATGATTCACTTAGGGTAGATAGCACAGTTTTGTACCCATTAGTCGACCACCCTTCTCCCCTCCCAGCCTCTAGTAACCATTATTCTACTTTCTACTTCTATGAGAACCACTTTTGTTTTTTGGTTTTTGGGGTTTTTTTAGATTCCACATATGAGTGAGATTATGTGGTATTTGTCTTTCTGTGCCTGATTTACTTCACTTAACTTGATCGTTTCTAGTTCTATCCATGTTGCTGCAAATGGTAGGATATCATTTTTTTATATATAACTAAACAGTATTTCATTATGTATATTTACCACAGTTTGGGTTGTTTGTTTGTTTTTTCATCCATCCATCCTCTGATAGGGGGTTAGGTTGATTCCATCTCTTGGCTATTGTGAATAGCGTTGCAATGAACATGGGAGTGCAGGGGTTTTTTGATATATTGATTTCATTTCCTTTAGGTAAACACCCAGTAGTGGGATGGCTGGATTTTTAGTTCTCTGAGGAACCTCCATACTGTTTTCTTCCGTGGCTATACCAGTTTACATTTCCACCAGAAACGTAGGAGTGTTATTCCCCTTCCTCCACATCCTCACAAACATTTAGTATTTTCTGTCTTGTTGATAATACCCAGTCTAACTAGGGTGAGATGAAGTAGTTTGATTTGCATTTCCCTGATGATTAGTGATTTTCAGCATTTTTTCATGTACTTATTGGCCATTGGTTTTATTCTTTTGAGAAATGTCTGTTCAGATCCTTTACTCAGTTCTTAATTGAGTTATTTTACTTTTTGCTGTTGTGTTGTTTGAGCCCCTCATATATTCTGGATATCAGCCCCGTCTCTGCTGTGTAGTTTACAAATACTTTCTTCCTTTACGTAGGTTGTTTCTTCACTTTGTTGATAATGTCCCTTGCTGTGCAGAAGCTTTTCAGCTTGATGTGGTCCCATTTGCGTATTTTTGCTTTTAGTGGCCTCTGCCTTTGTTGCCTCACTCAAAAAACCTTTTTCCTGTTTTGGTATGAGCTTAATGTTGGCCTCCTCTGCAATTTTTTGGAAGAGTTTGAGAAGAATCTGTATTAGTTCTTCTTTAAATATTTTGTATAGTATGTCGGTGAAGCCATCTGGTCCTGGGAGTTTCTTTGTTTGGGGACTTTTTATTACTGTTTCAATCTCATTACTTGTTACTGGCCTTTTAGGTTTTCTAGTTCTTCATGATTCCATCTTGGTAAGTTGTATGTGACCAGGAATGCATCCATTTCTTCCTGGTTTTGCAGTTTGCTCACATACAGTTAGTATTCCTGCAGTATAAATTGTAATGTCCCCTTTTTCATATTAGATTTTGTTTATTTGAGTCTTCCTGTTTTCTTTATTAGTCTAGCTAAAGGTTTATTGAATGTGTTTAACCTTCCAAAAAACTTTGTTTCCTCAATCTTTTGTGTAATTTTTTAAATCTCTAATTCTTAATTTCTGTTCTGATCTTTGTTATTTCTCCCCTGATACTGATTTGGGGTTTGGTTGGTTCTTTTTTTCCAGCTCCTTGAGGTGTGATGTTAAGTTGTTTATTTGAAGTCTTTCTTCTTTTTTGATGTAGGCATTTATTTCTATGAACTTCCCTCTTAGAACTGCTTTTGCAGTATCCCATAGGTTCTGGTATGTTGTGTTTTCACATTCGTCTTCAGGATTTTTTAAATTTCCTTTTTGATTTCTTCTTTGACTCATTAATTGTTTAGGAGCATGTTGTTAAATTTCCATGTACTAATATGATTTCTAGTGTCCCTTTTGTTGTTGATTTCTAGTTTTATTCCATTGTGGTCAAAAAAAGTAGTTGATATGATTTTATTTTTTAAAAATTTATTGACTTGTTTTCTGTCCTAACATGGTCAGCTCTAGAGAATGCTCCATGTGCTGCTGAGGAGGATGTGTATTCTGCAGCCGTTGGATGAAATGTTCTACATAAGTCCATTAGGTCCCATCAGCCTAGGGCAAAGATTAATTCTGATGTTTCCTGGTTAATTTTCTGTTTGAATGATACATCCTTTGCTGAAAGTGGATGTTAAATCCTCAGCTATTATTGTGTTGAAGTCTGTTTCTCTCATTAAGTCTAATAGTAATTGTTGTATATAACTAGGTGTTCCTGAGTTGGGTGTGCATATATTTAGATCCGTTATATCCTCTTGTTGAATTGATCCCTTTATAACTGATATAAAAGAAAACTCCTAAGAGGAAAAGTAGACCAGTTCAAGTCTCAAAGAATTTGATATTTAATATAAAATAAATAAATAAGGGGATAAATAATTAAATAATAATCTTACAATATAGGTGAAAAATCGTAATACATTTTTATTTTATTTTATTTTATTTATTTTTTACTTTCCTTGGCTTGAAGTCTGTTTTATCTCATATAAATATAACTACTCCTGCTCTTTTTTTTTGTTTCCATTTGCATGAAATATCTTTTTCCATCCCTTCACTCTCAGATGGTGTGTGTGTCTTTATAGGAGAAGTGAGTTTCTTGTAGGCAGCATATTGTTGGTTCTAGTTTTGTAATCCATTGACCCACTCTGTGTCTTTTAGTTAGGGGTTTTAGTCCATTTACATTTAAAGTTATTATTGATAGGAAGGGATTTTTTACTGTCATTTTGTTCTTTTTGTTCTGGTTGTTTTGTTGATCCCATTTTCCTTGATATGGCTACTGTTCTTCTGTTTGTATGGCCTTGTAAGTCCCTAGACCAGGTAGGCACTATTAAGGTGTTGAATAGGTTTATGGCCATAAATGGTCAGCCCCTGGTCATACATAGTGATAATGGAACCCACTTTATGGGACATGAAGTACATAAGTGGGCTTCTCAGTTGTCCATTTAGTGGAAGTTACATGTGTTGTATCATCCGTAGGCAGTGGGAATGATTGAATGGTACAATGGTCTTCTGAAAAAGGGAATAAGGCTATCTGCTCAACTCCCATTCCTGAAGGGGTGGACACAGTGGTTATAGCCAACAGTCAACAGTCAGGATCTTAAATGGGAGACCCCACAAGGCAGGCCCTCTCCAGTGGAGGCTCTGTTACATAGAGCTGCAGCAGCTGTTCCTGCAACTATTCTTTCCGGGATGGTAAGCTGGTATATATTATGCCAGAGGGATAAGAACTCCCTCTATTGGTGTCAATGACCTTATTGACTTTTCTCTCATAGTATTGTTGCTGCAGGCACCTTAGTTGACTGGACACATACATATTTTCATGTGGCCAATGTGTCAGCTTGCTGAATAAGCACTAAGTTTCCTACCAGTGTGGCTTCAGGATTCCTATGGAAAATCATCACTATGACAACTACTAACCGGAAGTGTGTATGGGTAGGGTTTTCATAGCTAATAGTTGAGAGGATAGAGCTATGGGGACAAGCCTCAGGATGTATGGAATGTACAATAAATATGAAAGTTATATAGATGCAAGGTCAGCCATCCTCACCAAGGGAACACTGTGGAAGTTCTCAGATGCATAGATTGTATAGCGAGAGACCCTGAAGGGGTAGAGTGTAAGGAAAGTAGAGTTAGAATAGCCAGGCCCTCTCACCTCATATCCTGCTGGGTATGATTCAGCACATCCTTTGTAAACAAGTTACATAAGAGTAGAGTCAATGCACATGCATGCCCTTGTACCCCATGGCTCATTGCCGCTGTCATGTACTTCGGTATGGAAGGCAGCGGCTCTGAACTGCTGGTCAGCAGGGCTCGAATCTGGAATAAAGCATGTCCACTTTGCTAGCAGCTGCTCAGTTTTTCCTTTGTTTGCCTGGCTCAGGATGTGTACAGAATGGGGCATAGGGGTCAGTAACCCAGCTCAACAGTGTTCTTACTAAACAGGTCTTTTTTTTTTTTCCTTTTTTTGTCTTTTTCCGTGTCCGGCAACGGATCGCAACCCTCAGTGTCGCCCCCGTACCGGACCAGGACCGGCAACAGGATCGCAACCCTCGGTGTTGCTCCCGCGCCTCGCTCAGCCAGTGAGCGGGAACTGGTCTGTATGTGGGATCCGAACCCTTGGCGGGAGCGCCACCACGCTCTCAAGCGGCGCACTATAGCAGTGTGCCACCGGGCCGGCCCCCCTAAACAGGTCTTTACGAGAGTAGTGAAAGGTACAAGTTACTACCTAAATGCAGCCTGTCTATCTAATCACTTGGTGTACAGCTGATGCTCTCAGATTGTTAAAAGGTAATGCAGGCTTCTTTGACACATCACAATATTCTTCCTACTCCTAAAACAACTTACCATAATTCAATTCAGTATTTACAATTTTAAATAAAACTTTTCTAAACTCCATCCTTTGTTAACATTTTAATATCACTTAAATATTTGCTTGGTTCAATTTTAGGCAGCAGGGTGACAATATCATATAGAAATGTGACGAATACAATGTAAAGATAAACATATTCTAAATTCATGGTTAATCAAGTAGGAATTAAAGGAAAAACCTCAGAGGTTAGTAATAAAGCAGAAGCAACAAGACAAAGATGTTGGCAAACCCTGAGGTTAGTGAATACTGTTCAGAAAAAGAGAAGGCACAGCCTGGGGTTCTTAAAAGATGAGGGATCATATGCAAGATCTTTCAATAAAGCCTGAAACCCCAAAAGAGCCCAACCTCAAGGGGAGAGTGAAGGGGAAAGAGGCATGATGGCAGTGTGCTTGTCTTAACCTTGAATCTGGAAACAGAGAAATAAAAAGATCACTTGAGAACCTACAAACACAACTTGACCCTCAGGTGGTTTCGGTGAATGCTTTTATTCTAATGAGATAATCTAAAACATATCAGGCACACAATTTACACTAACTTTGTAGTTTATTCAGAGTTGTTCCAAGCACCCAGCAAAAGAAAAGTCCTGAGAGGAAAAGTAGACCAGTTCAAGTCTCAAAGAATTTGATATGTAATATAAAATAAATAAATAAGGGGATAAATAATTAAATAATAATCTTACAATATATGTGAAAAATCGTAATACATAATAGCTAATTACATACATATGAAAGTACTTCAAAAATTTCATAGAAAAACAGAATTAAAAGATAGCATGAATTTTTCCATGAACTTTTTGAGATACCCTTATATGTTATTAAATTAATATAAAAGTATGAAAAGTAGAATTTTATTTGAAATTCTGTATTATCCTGTATTGTTGACTTACTAACAGAAATGCTATTATATAAACAAAAAAAGTACTGTGACAAATTAGTAATAGGACTAATTTAATAATATATGAGGAAATATGGCAATATTTTATAATATTTCTTTCAGTCCTCTTGCATAGCAATTTGTTTTAACCCTTTAAACTTCTTGTATATTAATAATCTGTAAGCTATCTCATTGTGTATTCTTAAGATGCATAAATGTGTGTCTTTTAAAAGGATAGTATAAATATAATAGGAATAACTGGACAGGTGTTCATGCACTTAATAACAAAATAACAATGACATATTCCTTTCTGTCCCATGATACAATAGAAAGTTTATTCTTTTTGTTTCCTTTTGCAGTAACTTAGTGCATCCTTTGTTTTGTGTGAGGGTAAAAATGAATACAGTTAAAGGTAATTCTGATTTGCATCTCTGCTCTTTTAAGCCCACATTACACTGATTCTCAGTGTCAGTCCAATATAGTGACATCGAGCTAAATATCCTCTCAACAAAATCATCTGAGAATGGAGTACTTATGAATTTATTTAGTAGCAACAGCAGATGTTTTGACTTAAATGAATTATTTTTCAGCTCTACAGAAATGCCCATCCCCATTATATCTGCAGGCTTGTTTTGGTAGACCAGCTGTTTGTCAGCCAGAACTTTTGCATCTATAAATCTATCATATAGACTATTCATGTCTAAAACATTCATCATTTGCAAAGACTTTAAAGCACGTTGGATGTCACCAAAATTTAAAACCCTTTTTTACTGAGGAAAAATGGTTTTAAAGCACAGATGTAATCTGAATTAATAAAATTTAAGTTGGTTTCCAAATAATTTTAGTTTTTTTTTTTTTTTTGTCTTTTTTCATGTCCGGCAAGGGATCGCAACCCTCAGCCCTGCACCTGCACCTCGCTCAGCCAGTGAGCGGGAACCGGTCTGTATGTGGGATCTGAACCCTTGGCAGGAGCGCCGCCGCACTCCCAAGCGGCGCACTGTAGCAGTGCGCCACCGGGCCAGCCCAAAATAATTTTAGTTTTATAAATTAGAATTTCCTGTTTACTTTGGCTGCCTTTTCTCTGTGAATTTTTTTTTTTTGAGCTGTGAAGTAGTCTTTTGCCCCTTCTAAATAAGTTACTTTTTCCCTGTATTTGCTTTTGTTGCAACCTACAGACGACTTTGAACAACTCAGGTGGAATCAAGTCATCCTTTTCTAGGCATCTTATGGTCTTTCCAAAGATTATTAAACAGTTTTAGAAAAACAGTACATACATTTCTGTTATTCCATTTTCCTCCTCTGTGTGCTACCAAACTAGAAAATAATATTCTTCTTTCCCCACACATTAAATATATGATTTTATGGCACACTTACCTTTCACCTCTTTTCTATGGCCTGCAACATTGATAACTGACTTGTAGGCACATGTAGAAGGTGGTTATCACCTTCCATTTCTTTAAAAGTGAAAATCTCATTAAGTATTTCTGCATGCGTTGATGAAACTTAAAAATGACCAATATTTTTCATTATGAAAAACAATGTTACAGGTAGGCAAATCACACACATTTTCAGCACTGTTAAGTAAAATGTGTGCAGGATCTTTGGCAGATAACACCATTTCATTTTCATGGATAAGAATTTTATAGACCAAAAGGTGTTGCACTTCTTTTCCCTGTGTAATGGATATGAAGAAAAGAATTTCATGAATACTCAAGCACTGTGTATGCATTGAGGCCCAGATAGACTGCACTTCAGTAAATTCTCCATTAGGAGGAGAAAAACTGAAAGTGGCAGCCCCTTCCAAAGTTAACCTCTCGCTTTTATTGTAAAGACAAGGAAGTTTTACAAGAGAATCCAGTTGATTTAACCATTAGAGAGACACAAGGATATTGGCAAAATTATGGCTAACAGATGGAAAACTAGTAACATCATTGAAATAGACAAGGTGATATTCCATAATGCAGTTTTCAAGAGGTTAAGTCAATCCACCAACAAAAGCTTGATCTAGGCAAACATTCTCCCTTCTTACAGCAATTTCCCAGTGTCTTTACATATCAATCAGTAACTTGTCTGTCTTTTAGCCAGCAACTTTGCTGTGTTACAATTCTTTATCTTACAACAGAGACTATAGCCTGGGGAA